>NC_081430.1:47941288-48095132 GCF_949786415.1 Peromyscus eremicus
ATGGCAGCGCTTTCTTCAGAGCCCCAGTGGGAATGAGAGATCAGTGTGTGCAAAGACTAGCAGGTGCAGCTTCCTGTTCCCAGATGTTTACAACCTGAGACTGCTCACCTACAGAGACCTCCTACTGAGACCAGCCAACCCCTTCCCCTGTGCAGTACACAAGAAATACACTGAGCTTTCAGCTTGCTGGCAGTAGCAGACCTCGACCTGATCCCAGCTTTCCTGTATGTCTGTGTGTCTGTCTTTCTTCATTTCCTTGTTAGCCCTAGTTAGGGTTCCAGGACCCAAGCTGTGCACAAGTCCAAGTAGTTGTCTTTTGTTTACCGCAGCCCAGGGAATGCATGGGCTTCTCATGGCTTCTAGTATGTACCCTGAGAGTAGGCATTGAACTGAACTTAAACAGATTTGTGTGTATCTCTCATGATGTATGTGTGTGTGTATAAACTTGTAAGCATGGCTGTCTATGTATGCACATGTACATGGAGGCCAGAGGGCCACATCGGGTGTTTCCTCAATCACTCTCTATCTAATTTTCGGAGATGGGGTATCTCACTGAACCTGGAGTTAACTCAGTTAGTTAGACCCGCTGGCCAGCGAGTCCCAAGGATCAACCTCCCTAGTGCTGAGATTATGGGTACACATCATCATACTTGAGTATTCACATAGGTACTGCGATCTGACCTCAGGCCTTCATGCTTTTGGCAAGTACTATGTCAACTAAGACATCTTTTCAGCCCTTTAAAAGACACCCAGAAAGAGCACTGGAAGGTGTTGGGGATTCAACATTGCAACCTACTCATGTGGCTCTACTGGGGATGCTAGAAACCCTGCACACCCGAAGATGTCCATGTTTTTTCTTTTGCTGCCTTTGCAAAGTAGAGAAACATGCAAATAAAGTACAATAGGAACACACAATCTGATGTTGGACAGTGACACAGTACAATGCAATATGTGATTCAGTTCAGATGATAGCACGGATTACGTAGGGCAGCAGGCATGAGTAACACATCGTCTCACCCACGTCTACCTTTTGGATTTCACTTAGACTTGGCTGCAGTCCGCTGCAATCTAACCAGTCTGGCTTTCTTTACTCTCTCAGGCCTGCCAAGCACAAACCACTTTAGAGCCTCTGCCACTGCGTTTCCTCCCTCTGAATGGCTCTTCTTCTAGCTGGCAGGTGGTTTTCTGTCATTTAAGTCTCAGTTGAACTGTCACTTGTCACAGAGGCCTTCTCTAACTTCCAGATCTAAAACCACCTCCTCTTCCCATCACTTGTTGTTTTATTCCCCTTACAGTGTTTCAACTCTACCTGAAAATGTTATTGTACATAATTGTCGCCTGTCTTCTCAGAGGGAAGCTACGAGTTCCTGGAGATGAGGGCCTGTCTGTCAGGATGGTATCTAACAGCACCCACAAAGGCACCTGGCACACCGCAGGCGCTCAGTAACCATTTCCTGACCGAATTTGTGAGTATACATTGGCCCAACTTAAAATCCCTTCATCTCAAGGCTTCTAAGACTAAAACGAATGCCTTTTTCTGTTTTATCATCTTCACATTTTTAAAACAGAAATGGGAAAAAGTCAAATACCTGTGACTACATGACTTTTAATACTTAGACACTAGAGATCCGACATCACCAAGAACACCCGAGGTGAATGCTGCCATTTAGTTTGTACACATTAATCATACTGATCTGACCCATTAAAAACTAAAAATAAATCCTTCCACTATTTTTATGCTAGGCACTCCAGTAATTATAGTCTATTACTAAAGCCATTACATTATTTTTCTACCCAAATTACCTTGTACTTTTTAGCAATGATATTAACTATCTGATATATCCCTGGCATTCCTGTTGCAGGAGAGAGGGCAATAATGTGAACATATTACTGAATGAAATTCTTACACAATGAGCTTCCGTCTCTCAACTGGAAAAAGAAAACACTGCACATTAGGCCCGTGATTAGGGGTAAAAGCCTCACCACCACCAAAATGCAACAAATATATGGAGTCTGGCTCTTATACGTGTTTACCAGAATTTTGAATAACTGCTTTACACATTTAAAGTGGAAAGCTATCCCTTCAAAAATGAACTCAAGATTCATTCAAATACAAATTTACTGGCACAGTTTCAAAATCTAACTACAGTGAGATATTTTGTCTAGGTTAAATTTAAATCTCCTCATTCTCCAGGCTTACCTGTTATAACTAATAGGTTTTAAGATAATGAACAGCTACAGACTATAAAAAAAAAGCTCACTCTTATAAAACCAAAGATCATTTTTGTGTGATATGCGGTTTCATTTTTAAAACTTCATGTACTTGAAAAAATTATATACTTCTGGAAGAGATGATCATTTTCCATGAGAGAAAATGCTCCTGGGACAAAGACTTAGCACAAAAGTGAAGTGTACACTGTCAAGTAAAAGCTGGTTTTCCACTTAGCAAACACAGAGCTGCTTCCCACAAAATGGTAGGAGGGAAGTGGGTGGCCAGGGTGAGGGTAGAGGAAGCTCAGGTGTTCATACACCAAGTACACAAAAGTGCAAGGTTTTAGAAAACAAACCTGTGAAATACCTGCATTTTAAGAAAAAAAATCAATGTTAGCTTTAGATAATGCCAAAGAAACTATGAGATGAGAAGACTGTCTGATAGTAGGGTATGCAAATAATCAGAAAATATGGGGATTCTTCTGTCTCCATCCCATCACTCCCTGGAGGAGCACTGCATTACAAATGATTGTGCTTCACATTCAGCTTATTATGTGGGTCCTAGGGATTTGAACTCAGGTCTTCACTCTTGTGGACAGAGGTCGCTTAAAACACAAGGAAATGAAACTTACAAAGCTCAGGAAGCTCCTGAAAGAAGGCTCACAAGGCTCTGCCCCCAGGCTCTCTAAACAGTAACAGCTGCTGGAGCAAAGAAACATTCTGACCCGCTGAGTTGCCTGTAAATGGAGCACGGAGCTCCAGGGATGGAGCTCCTGTGTATTGTCACTCATAGTCAGAATTTCTTATTGACCTTTGAGATGATGTTATGGAAGCACAGAAATTTGAAATGCATTCCCATCTGGGTTAAAGTAGCACCTCAAACCACATCCACTACATGCACACAGTGGGATAAAAACTCAAGGGCAGATGAGGCAAATGGTCTAGCTTCAGGTGGGATCCTCAGTGGTATGGTTGGGGGTACTTCCCTCAAACACTACTAGATTTAATGATATGTTACTTTTTGTTACAGTTCTTGGTCCAAGTAGCTTACAGAGAGTAGAGGGTTCCATTCTACCTTTTCATGGAAGGAGAGATGTCACTGTGAAGTGGAATTTGGACCAGGACGGGAGGAGTCATTGCTGGGCAATAAGCTACTACAGTAGTTTGTGTAGGTGTGAGGTCGTTCCCTGGAGAAACGGGTCTCAGGAGGACAACTGGTAGATCACTGGGGTTTCCTCACCCAAAGAGCTCAAACAATGAGATGAAGAAAGTGACCATGACAATTCCCACCCTCACATAGGCATGCAGAGGCATGAAGACACACCGTCGAGGCAGCTGGCAGTGCTACAGATGGTAGGGGGATCTGTCCAGCTCTGTCTACCACTGAGACAGATGGGACCCACAAGGAGGAACACAGCAATATCAGGCAAATGCCTTATGCTTAGTGAGAAACAACAGGAGGAAGACATCTCAAAAGTGTGTGACAGCGCAACACTAACTTGTCTAAGCTCAGCTTTATCTTTTTCCTTTTGGTATTATTATTTTTTTTTAAAAGATTAAAGCACGACAAATTTGCTTAGCCAGACGTTTATATGCTAAAATATCACTTAGAAGGCCCAAAGGCCCAGTACAAATTACTCGTTTTAAAAAATCAATTTGTTTCCTAATTTATTTCTTTATAATATTTATTCTTTGACAATTTCATACATGTACACCAAGTATTTTGATCATACCCACTGTGGTGGTTTGAATGTAGATGCCCCTTACCCCGGGGTTTACAGGGAGTGGCATTATTTGAAAAGATTAGGACATGTGGCCTTGTTAGAATAGGTGTAGCCTTGATGGAGGAAGTGTGTCACTGGGTGTGGCTTTTAGAGGTTTCAGAAGCTCAAGCCAGGCCCAGGGTCTCTCTCTTGCTGCTGCTGTGGATCTGGATGTAAAACTCTCAGCTACCTTCCCAGTACCATGTCTGCTGCTTCCCACCATGATGACAATGATGTTGGAGATGCCAAAGCCATGGGATACCTACCAAGGAAAGCTGCTACCAGGGAGAGGAGCCAGCCAATGAGAAAGAAGTGTGTTGCAGTCAACAAAGCTGAAAGGAGTTGGAGATCTGAAGAGCACCTTGGCATCAGACATGGAGATGCAGAGTTTGGAGTTTACCCAGCCAGTTTTTGGTCTTTCCTTGCTATGCTCCTTTCCCTGCATTTTGGACTGGAAATATATATTCTGTGCCATTGTATGTTGGAGTATGTGATCTGCTTTTTGATTTTGTTTTTATATAGGATTACAGCTAAGAGATTGCCATTTGTCTCAGAAGAGACTTTGAACTTTGGACTTTTAAACAGTGTGGATACCGAGATAGACTATGGGGACTTTTGAAGGTGGCCTAAATGCTTTTTGCATTGTGCTATGGCTATAAGCCTATGAGTACGAGGGAGTGGATTGTGGTGGTTTGAATGAAAATGGCCCCCGCAGGTTTACAGGGAGTGGCATTATTTGAAAGGATTGGGACATGTGGCCATGTTAGAGAAGTTGTGGCCTTGTTGGAGGAAGTGTGTCACTGGGGGTGGGCTTTGAAGTTTCAGAAGCTCAAACCAGGCCCAGTTGGCTCACTTTCTCTTCCTGCTGCCTGCAGATCCAGATGTAAAACTCTCAGCGCCTTCTCCAGCACCCTGTCTGCCTGTGCACAGCCATGCTTCCTGCCAGGATAATGGACTAAACCTCTGAATCTGTAAGCAAGCCCCAATTAAATGTTTTCTTCATAAGAGTTGCTTTACTCTGTGGTGTCTCTTTACAGCAAAAGAAACCCCAACAAAGACACCCACCCTCCAGTTCCTCCCATGCCTTCAACTTTACTTCCCCTCTTCTTTTTTTAGATTGAAAATCCCATCGTAAGCTCAGTTTTCTTATCTGTAAAACAGAAATCACAAAAATAGTGTCCAACTCATTAGGCTATCATGAGAATTAGATGAAATGATGACAAAGCCTGCTATTCATAAAAGTCTTTAAAAAATGACAGGCAACTTTTGCTACCATCTTTACTGAGTTTATCATTTGACAAGTGGCCTGATAATTCTTTTTCCGTCATTTTGCCTCATGAGTACCTGATATGCCTTTATCGGGTTTACTTTTAGTTCAACACAACTGAGATCATTTGAAACAGTCTATTGTAATGGCAGACCTTATAAATTTTCTACAGCATTTGAGTTGAGGAAATTTATAACCTGGGGAAGGCTCAGATTCTATGACAAATTCATTATTGCAACTCATTAAAACTAGCATGTCAGCTGACCCATCTGGATTAGAACTGAACATTTCATGACTATGGTTCCTTTTCTTCCTAAGAAGCATTATCTAGCATGGACTTCTGGACATTGAAAAATTAAGAGAGAAGTAGTGTGCATGATTTAATAATAACTTGCAACCTGTTAAGAATTCTTTTTGAGATGGAGGGGTTTGTTTTGCTTGTGTAGAGTATAAGAAAGTACGACTAAAGAGAACAAAAGTTTATGGTAAAACTATAGCCAATAAATGGATATTAGAAAGAAAGAGGCTGATCCAGGTGGTGGTGGCATGCACTTTTAATTCCAGCATTTGGGAGGCAGAGGCAGGTGGATCTCTGTGAGTTCGAGGCCAGCCTGGTCTACAGAGCAAGTTCCAGGGCTGTTACAAAGAGAAACCCTGTCTCGAAACACCAAACAATAACAACAACAAGACTGACTGAATGAAAGTAAACCTCAAGGAAGTCTCAGAATTTAACACTGCAATTATTCATAATTCTGGGCAGTAAAACAAATGTTCACTGTGTACAGAGTAGGTGCTTAATAAATACGTCTTTAAAGTGCTGAAATTGATGAAACCAGATGATTAGATTTTTGTTTTATTTCTTGCCATTAGATAATGTAGTCATTCTTGCTTTACTGAGTTCCACTTTACTCAAGTGCATCACGTGTGTGTGTGTGTGTGTGTGTGTGTGTGTGTGTGTGTGTGTGTATATGGTGTGCATGTGTGTGGGCAGACGTGTTGGTATGCATGCAGATGGAAGGCCAAGGTTGATTCTGGTAATCATCCTCGATCATTTTCCCATCTCTCTTTATTGTGGTAGGGTCTCCATCAATCAAAGCTTGCCCATACAGCAGTCTTGCAGGCTAGCTTGCTCTGGGATTAACTTCCAAGTCTAGAGTTGCAGGCTGAAATATGGTACAGTCGGTAAGAGGTTGGACTCCCGAGCAAAACCTTACAGGTTCAAATCCCACCTCTGCAATGTACCAGCTGTTTAGAGTTACAGGCTGGCTACCATGGTTACCAGACATTCATGTGGGTTCTGAGGATCTGAACTCTGGTCCTCATTCATGCATGGAGAGTGCTTTACTTACTACGCCATCCCCTCAGCCCTATATTGTGTTTTTTTGCAAACTGAATGTGGCGATCTTGCATACAGCAAGTCTACTGGTGTCATTTTCCCAAGCATGTACTCCATGTCATGTTTGGTAACTATCACAGTATTTCAAACTTTGTTATTGTTTTTATATCTGTTATGGTGGTTTAGGACCTTTGGTCTTTGATAGTGCAATTAAAAGTGTTTTGGAGTACCACAAAACTATGTCTATACAGGATGGCAACTTAATATTGTGTGTTTTGATTGCTTCACTGACTAGCCACTCCTCCATCTCTGTCCCTCTCCTCAGGCCTTGCTATTCTCTTGAGACATGACAGTAATGGAATACGGCAGATTAATAAGGCTACAACAGCATCTAAGAAATAGGAAATGGGTCTTACGTCTTACTTTAGATCAAAAGCTCAAAATGCTTAAGGTTAGTGATGAAGGGTATGTCAAAAGCCAACCCCAGCCAAACAATAACAGCCTCGGTGCCAGTTAGCCAAGTTGTGAATACAAAGGGAAGGCTCTTGAAAGAAATTAAAAGTGAGACTTCGGTAAACATATGGATGACAAGAAAGCAAGACAGCTTTGCTGCTGATATAGAAGAAGCAGGCCTGGACGGTGGATCAAATCAGCCACAATATTCCTTCAAGCCAAAATCGAATCCAGAGGAAGGCCCGATCGCCTCAGTTCTGTGAAGGCTGAGAGAAGTGAGACAGGGGCAGAAGGAAGGTTTGAGGCAGGGGTTTGTTCCTGAAGTAAGTAGCCATCTCTGTATGGAAGTACAGGTGTCCCAGCAGGTGCTGATGCGACACCACGGCAAAGAATCCAGTCCATGCAGCTGAACTCACTGATGAAGGCAGCTACAATGAATAACAGACTCTCACTGTAGACCAACAGCCATCTGCTGGAAGATGATGGCATCTAGAACTTTCCTAACTGAGAAGTCAACGCTTCAAAGCAGCTCTCACGGATAGGGCGAGGCAGGTGGTGACTTTACATTTCAGTCAATGCTAATTTGCTGTTTGCAAAGTCCCAAGCCCTTCAGAACGACAGACATTCTACTCTGCCTGCACTCTGTACGTGGAGTAGCAATGGTGGCACCTCTGTTTACAACATGCTTTAATCAATAGCTTCAGCCTACTGTTGCGACCTACTGCTTAGAAAAAAAGATTTCAAAATATTGCTACCCTTTAATAATGTACCTGGTCACCCAAGAACTCTGATAGAGAGGTACAATGAGATTAATGTTGTTACATTTGCTAATACAACATCCATTATGCAGTCCCTGGGATCAGGAACAACTCTCATTTTCAAGTCTTATTATTTAAGAAACAAAGAGATTACAGCTGTCCCAGGTAGCAATTCCTCTGATGGACTTATACAAATCAAACTGAAAACCCTCTGGAAAAGATTCACCATCCTAATGGCATCGAAAACATTTGGAAATCCTGGAAAGAGAGCAAATATCAATATTGGAGTTTGGAAGGAGTCGCTTTCAACCCTCATGGAAGATGATGAAGAGTTCAAGACTTCAGTGGAAGAAGTAACTATAGTTGGGGTGGAAATAGAAACAGAATTCGAAGCAGAGCCTGAAGATGTGAATGAATAACTTTTGCAACCTTATGATAAAACTTGAGTTTCATATGTGAACAAAGAAAACTAGTTTCCAGAGGCAGCTGAGCTGGGCTCATGGACTCTGGACTTAGGGAGCCTGTATGGGACCGACCTAGTCCCTTTGAATGTGGATGACAGTTGTGTAGCTTGACTGTGAGGCTCCTCGCAGTGAGATCATGACCTGTCCCTATTAGGTGGCTCTTGGGAACCTGTTCCCCATGCTGGATTACCTCACCCAGCCTTGATGCAGGGGGAGGAGCTTGGTCCTGCCTCAACTTGATGTGCCATGCTTTGTTCATGCTCATGGGAGGCCTGCCCCTTTCTGAATGGAGGAGGAGTGGGTGAGGAGGGAGGGAGGTGAAGGGGGAGAGGGAACTGGAGGAGAGGAGGGAGGGGAAACTGTGGACAGTATGTAAAATAAATGAAAAATATTAATTAATTAAAAAAAGAAAAAGAAAGGTGGTTTCTGGAGATGACATCTGCTGGTACAGACGCTCTGAACACTGCTAAGATGACATCACTGGGTTCAGACTGTCCCAGAAGTTTCGGCCATAAGCAGTAGCAGGGTTTGAGAGGACTGACTTCAATTCTGAAGGAAGTTCTCCTGGGTAGAACACTACCAAACAGAGAAGTCGTCCGTGTAAGGAAGAGACAATTAATGCAGTAGGCGTCACTGCTGTCTTATGTTAAGGAATTTCTATAGCCACCCAACATTCAGGCACCACCACGTTGATCAGTTGATAGCCACTGACACCGAGGTCAGCAAAGCCACCAGGGCTTACTGAAGACGCAGATGAAGTAATGAAGTACTTTGAAATTAAGGTTCTATGCATTGTTCTTAGAGACATAAGGCATGCCCAACAGATGATGACGGCACAGGATGAGCATGGCTTTCCATGTGCTGGTAAAACATCTTGCTGCTTGCTTTATGGTAGTATGTGGTCTGAAATCGTACTCACAACAGCTCCAAAGCATGACTGCAACTGATTATACTATTCTTTATAATGTAAACAAGCAAAAGGCAGAGATACTGCGAATTAAAGTTCAGCATTTAAAAGCTAGAAGTCCTTCAGAAGAGGAAGTCAAAGTTGCTGAGGGTGTGGCTGTGGAGGTAACAGACTTACCTATGTCAGTTCCCTGCTTTCATGGGAGCCTAGCTTTTGAGACCTGACCAAAAGCCCTGTGCATATCCTATCACGGAGAAGAAAGTTACAGAGAAACTCGAGGCAGTCGATTCTGTGATTTGTCTGAAGGGCTAACAAAGGCTGATTAACAGTAGGTGGATTCTGAGAAATGTGGACTTCAATTATTTAAAATAAAAATGTTTCCCCTTATGATGTTTAAACATATCATGACAAATCTGATACTGATTTTTTTCACCATTAATAGTCACATTTTTATAGTATTGTGATAGGAGGGTTTTGATATTTTTATCAAAAGATTTTATGACCAAATCGTCAGAAATTGGGGCATTTTATAGAAAGAAGGTACAATTCAGCTCATAGATTCATAACCTTAGTCTGTGAGAAGGGATATGGCTGTAGATTATATAGCTCTAGTTTTTGCTAGGAAAATTTATATGCTGTCAAGATCTTTATTCTATTGAAATTGAACTGGAAAAGACCCTTAAATCTGTGGACTGTAATAGAGCTGATTGATAAAGAGATTCAAAATCCCTTTTCAAGGTTACACTTGGGGAAGGTGGTGAAGACCTTCCCTTGCCTTATGGGAATTTCCATTCAGAGTCTGATTGTTGGGCCAAAGACAAACTCTATCAGCTAATGAGATCTTAGCCAGGTCACCTAGCCTCTCCGTACCTTAGTCTCCTCATATGTAAAACAGAAGTCACAGTACCACCTCACAGTTCTGTTGTGAGGAAATAAACTGATACAAATAAAATATTTAAACAGGAATTGGCTTCTAGTAAGCACTTGATATGTGTCAGTTATTTTTATTATTTCCCGATAGCTACTTACGGTAAAAGCCCTCCAGCTGGGCAAAGAGTGCTACACCAGCACCTCTCCGTTATTCGGACTGGAGAGGTGTGGATCTTTCCAGATGAATACTCATGTGACTGTGACCAGTCTTTGGACTTTCTTCTACGTCCTCCTGCAGGACTAAAGTATAGACACCTTAATGAAAACAATGAAAAGTGAATGTCTACTGTAGACCAGGTATTGTGTTTACATATGCAATTCACTTACATTCTTCCAAATGACTCTTTCAATATCTACATTTTTTAGATGAGGAGACTGAGGCATGGGGAGGTTAAGTAACTTGCCTAAATCTATAAGCTAGTTCAACTCATCTTATTTCAGTCCATCTTCTCAAGCTCGTTGCTCTTTGTGGACACACAATATAGATGGACAGTAAAGTACCTGGAATATTTTCAACTGTAGCAGAAAGAAGGGGACTAGGAAATTTCGACAGGTTCAGGCCTAAGCAGGAGCGGCCAAACAAGTAAAGTGTGCTGAATGTCAACGTCAAAAGAGATTTTTGAACTCTGCCTAGATCCAGGCTGGCACCAAAATCCTAGTGGATCTAAGCTGAAAGGCAAGGCAACGAGTTTTTTGGAATTGTTAAAGGAGGATACAGTGGGCGCTCTTGGCAATATATTCATTTTAGAGCAAGCCCATAGCTTGACCATGGAGAGGTCTGGTCTTCAAGACAGGAAACTAGGCAAGGAGAGCTAAACTTTGGGACAAGTTCTCATTCTAATCAGGTAAATGTGAGAGGTGGAAAACATCGTAAGTAAAAACAAAGGATGAGTTCTGGAAAAGGGTTCCCTGAGGTCCACCCAAATGAGCTGTTCTCACCACATCTGAAAACATTCTCCACACCAGACACAAAGGCCACGTTGCTCTCTAGTCTGATCATTTTATTTCACCACTTAAAACTTGTAAATGGCTTTCCAGAGTCCTCAAGATAAAGGTCGGATGTCCTGACAGCTCTTAGAATGCCCTTCATGGTCTGGCCCCTGTCTACCTCTCCAGTCTGATTATTCTACATGCATCTTTTGTCCCAACTATACAAACAGAAACAAGTCCATTCCAGGGCAGACTAGCTACATCAAAATCTTAGTAGTTATATGTGCTACCCTACTGACCTCTACTCAGAATGAATGCCTGTGGTGATATATTGTGTCCCCCAAAATATTGTGTCCCCTAATAAAGCTTATCTGAGGATCAGAGGAAAAAGCCAGCCACTATATTAAACATAGAAGTCAGCAGTGGTAACACAAGCCTAGCATTCGGGAGGCAGACGAGTTCAAGACCACACTGGAAACAGAGCCAGACGTGGTGGCACATGCCCTGAATTCCAACATTAGTTAACCATAAAGGTTTGGAGGTTGCCGGGCGGTGGTGGCGCACGCCTTTAATCCCAGCACTCGGGAGGCAGAGCCAGGCGGATCTCTGTGAGTTCGAGGCCAGCCTGGGCTACCAAGTGAGTTCCAGGAAAAGGCGCAAAGCTACACAGAGAAACCCTGTCTCGAAAAACCAAAAAAAAAAAAAAAAAAGGTTTGGAGGTCTGTACAGATAGACAGGAAGTGACAGAGCTGGGCAGAAAGAGGAAGTGATGTAGCTGGGCGGAGAGAGGAAGTGATATGGCAGGGATAGAAAAGCATATAGGTGTGGGTATACAGGAAGGCGGTCTCTTTGGAGACTGAGGGCTGGTAAGGTGAGGTTGGTGTGGCTTTTCCTATTGCTCTGATTTCTCAGGTTTTAACCCCAGTATCTGGCTCCGGGTTTTTTATTAATAAGATCTTTTAAGATTCGTGTTACACATGCCCACCCACCTCCAAATCAGGTAATTCCACCCTGCAGGTCTCCCACTGACCAGAACTTCCTCTGAAGCTGCCTTGCTTTCCTCTCCTGCAATTGGCCTGCCTGGGAGGAATGAGTGTATCACGAAGAGACATTTGACAAGACAGCTGCACCCCTCTCTTTGGCTACCAGACTATTAAACTGGACCCCAAGAGATTAGAATTCCCTAAGAACCTTCTATTGAGAGAATCAGAAAGGTAACCTATTTGTCTCCCGAGGAAAGGTTTATAGCTTGTTAGACGATCTTGCAGGAGAGTTGTGGAGCTGAGACAGTGGTGGGTGGAACCACACATCTAAAAGTCTCATCCAAGAAGACAATGGTGGGATGGGGGTGTAGAAACCTGGCTTGCTGGTACCCAGGCTGTGACCAGTCTTCAGTCAGCATCCTTACTGTCAGTGGTCTGAAGTTACCATTCAGGATTACCTACCCTGGACACTAACTACCTATATATATCTCCTCAACGGAGTGTCTCTGGAGGGCAGGAAAGTGTCTGTCCTGTTTCCTTTCATACAGCGCCAGTGTCTGTGGTGGAGGAGATGTTAACAAACACTTGTTTCCAAAACAAAGGAAAATAAAAGCCTGAGAGTAGAGAGCATGAGGTGAAGACCTCCCTTTATGGTGACCGAGGGACACACAAAAGACAGAGTACATGTTGGCTGCATTACTGGAGTGAAGAACGCATGGACGATGAAGGCTCGTAGGAGCATCTGGAAATGCCTACAGAGGGTTTAAATTTCAGTCACCGACTCGTGTAGCCACAAAATAACAGGTGTCTGTAAAGTACCCGAGTTACTCAAAACATCGCAAACCACCAGAAGACACGCAGGTTGGGCTCATTTTTGTCTGTGGGACCAGTTGTGGAGTGTCTGGGATACGAAGACAAAGTGTGGGGGCTGGCAGAGCAGGTGGGGCAAAGGGCTCCGGAGGATACTGACGACCTCTGGAGAACTGGCATGGCTACCAATTATCTGCCAGGGAAGAGGCCAGGCTTACCAGCACGCTCCTTTCATCCTAGGTCTCAGGAGGCAGAGGCAGGTGGATCTCTTAGAGTTCTAGGACAGCCAGGACCACATAGTGAGACCCTCTCGATCAGAGAGAGAGAGAAACGTAGCACAGAAGACCTCTCTCAACAAAGAAAACCAGGAGCACATGGTACAATATTAAAAAGTCGTAAAGGGCAAATTAAAAAATACAGGCTATTTTGTTTTAATCATACACAAAGCTGCATCCTGATTAGACTTGGGGGTTGGGGGAGGAGACAAACTGATCCAAGACTACTTATTTTGTTATAGCGGTAAAGTAAACAACTTCTTAGCGATACTATGAAGCAAGCTGGTAAAATAAATAGAAATGAAGTCCAAGGGATTTAAACATGAAAATTTGGGGAGAAAAGAACGGCACAAAGCAAAACAGACAAAATACAAGCCTAACCAAACAAAAGCTGAATCAAATAAATAGGAACTGCCGTGTGCCCTGGAGGGCTGCCAAGGAGCGTGAATTTCAACAAAGAATGCTCTGCCACCAGCTCTGAAAAGATGAAGCAGTGGGTCTTCAGCCACTGCCGGAGAGGGGGTGGTGTGGGGACAAAGGCAGCCAAGCTTTTTCAGGCTCTGTGGACAACGCTAGAACTTTCCCTAAGACCCAAGTGGGCAAGCCACTCCTTCCAGTGCCATGGCCCCTTGTAAGAATCAAATCCGTGAGGCTGAGACACATCTCAGCAGTGAAGAGCACTGGCTGTCCTTGCGGAGGACCTGCATTTGGTTGCCAGCACCCACACACCAGTTACAACTGCCTGTAATTCTAGTTCCAGGGAAAAATCTGATGCCCTCTTCTGGCCTGTGCAGGCACTATAACACATATGGTTCACAGATTTACAAACAGGCAAAACCATACACATAAAATAAAAACACTTAGGTGCGTGGTGGCGCACGCCTTTAATCCCAGCACTCGGGAGGCAGAGGCAGACGGATCTCTGTGAGTTCGAGGCTAGCCTGGGCTACAGAGTAAGTTCCAGGAAAGGTGCCAAAACTACACAGAGAAACCCTGTCTCGAAAAAAAACCAAATAAATAAATAAATAAATAAATAAATAAATAAATAAATAAATAAAAACACTTAAAAAAAAAAGAGAGAATACAAACATATCATGCCTGCATAAGATCAAGCTAGGTTGCCGGGCGGTGGTGGCGCACGCCTTTAATCCCAGCACTCAGGAGGCAGAGCCAGGCGGATCTCTGTGAGTTCGAGGCCAGCCTGGACTACCAAGTGAGTCCCAGGAAAGGCGCAAAGCTACACGGAGAAACCCTGTCTCGAAAAACCAAAAAAAAAAAAAAAAAAAAAAAAAAAAAGATCAAGCTAGGCAAGATTCCAGCATGAAGAGGGATAGTGGTCAGGAAATTCCAACCTTGACTGAGGAGTTACTGGCAACCGCTGGCTGCTGGTGGAAGAGCCAGTTTTCTTTAGGATGTAGCCCTGAGAGGCTGCCCATGCTCCAGCATAGGGTCCTATATCCATGCACACACAGGCAGCAGTAAGTGGAGTCGGTGGCTTAGAAGAGAGAGAGAGAGAGAACACACGACACAGGGAGGGGACAGTGGTAGAGGGGATACGGGAAGAATTGGAGTACGTAGGAAACAAATTGTAATAGTCATTTTCGCTCCCTCCAGCTGGTGGCTGTGCCTGCCTGTCTTAGAACTCTGAGAGTTGGAGTATCACAGGCAGTCTGCCACGTGACTAATCCCATGATAAGTGAAGGGGGCAGGCTCAAGCCCCACATTATTCATTAGCTAAGGCTTTGTGTCCTACACCAATAGAATGAGGAATTTGGGAAGAGGGCTATGCTAGACTGTGAATCACTAAAGTCTTGGCTTACGGAAAAAAGAGGGCAGGAATCCTCACAGTCGTGGACTTCAAACAAAACACTGCTCTGTGTCAAATCAGCATGACAGCCATTTCTGCCCCCCCCCCTTTTTCCTACACTGGCATCTCCTTCTGCAGAATGGTATATTAAAAACTGGTTTCTTTTCACTGGTCTCTTGAACGTTAGAGTGAGGAATGTATTTCCCATAAGGCGAGGGAATAGAAGGTAAGCTTGAACAAAACACATTATACGCATGCATAAAAATTTCAAACGATCCCCCCCAAAAAAATTTCACCCTGAACAGCTTCTCTTCTGGATTTAGTAAGCATTACTGTACACAGCATTCTGAAGAAACATGTCCAGATAGCCCAAGTAAAGCAAAGCACTGGCAATCAGCCTGTGAAGGTAGAGCCCGAGAACAGTTCTGTATCTTTAGGGTAGAGCTGAAACAGACCGACTGAGTCTTGCTCCTCAGGCTTTGGCTGTTGGTAGTCATAGCAATAGCAGCCACACCACCAAGACAACAGTCCCTGCCAACTGAGCACTTAGCCTGTGCTAGACAAGAGCTGAGCCCTTTGTCTGGATTATCCCCAACAATGCATTGCTTAGCTTTATAACTACTCACTCTGTGGATGAGAAACTAAGGCAAGTCGAGGCTCTTTTCAAAGGTCTCACAGATAATAAGCAATGGACCAGGGATTTAGAGCTAGTTACTACAGAACATGCTCTTTTAACCAACAGAATGTCCAAAGCCTCAACAAAAGGCAGGGGATAAGCAACACACATTTATTAGTAGGCACGGTATCTACTTTGAACTAGATGAGATACAGCTAGAGTAAAATTATCTTATATAAAAGAATTAGAAAGTCTGGGCACGGGGACGCAATCTGTACTCTCAGTGAGCGGAAGCAAGAGGATCTTAGGAGCCCCAGGCTAGCCTGGGCTATATAATGAGATCTTGTCTCAAGCAAAAGATGAAAAAGAAGAGAAGGAAGAGTAACGAAAATTCCTCTACTTGCGCTATGATGGATTCTCGAACTTTACAAGCCTTTAAGGGAACAGGACCCCTACTCTTTCAGGTCTGCCGTGTCTACCTAGCAAACACTGAGGCTGCTCAGACAACTCAAGAGACTGGAGAAACAGAAGCTGCTTATCTGTTCTCCAGGAGCTTTTTATGGGGGGAGGAACATTACTCAAAACGTGAACTTATTTAGATGGGAACTCTGGGGGCCTCAGAATGTGACGTTCCTTCAGCTTCCCCTGGCTTTTTCCTCAAAGGTTTGCACTGCTTGCCTTATTGAAACGTCTGTACATTAATACAAGCTTTTCTTTTTTACATGACCTATTTTTCGAATGGGACTGAAAGGGGAAATTACAAATGCATGTTTAAAGCCACACGAATATTTAAATTCTCCCTATTTCTGTCATGCATTTTTTAGTACCTTCTATGTGCGATGAAAGACAAAAACTTGTATGCATGATTAATTGTAATGATGGAAGAATGCTCGGCAGTTGCTTAAGAAACGAGAACAACAAAGGAATAAACTACTGCAGACATCACCAGGACTGGAATGACACTACTCTGTGTACTCCATTTCCATGGCAACTAGCAATGGGAAGATGAATGTTTCCTAGTCACTCTGCTCTGCAGTTCACGTCTATAAATCAAACTTGCATAAAGAACACAAGATTTCTGCTTCGGACTGTACTCAGAGTGGGTTTATTTTCCTGTTACTGTATAATTATGGAAAAGCAGCAGAAAACAATGAGGTCATTTTAGTGGGGAACAAACTCAGAAATTACTAATATACCTGCGGCATACGATGCTATTCATCTAGCAAGAACAAGAAGCAGGCGAGCCAGCCAGCAAATGAAAGCCTGTCTGCTTCATGGGGACAGCCAGCCGCTCCCAGGCTCTGGCTGAGAACTGCACATACGGAGACTGGTGTGCCCTGCCTCCCCTAGCTGGGCTTCTCTAATACAGGAGCTCCCTAATTACCTGCCTCAGGAGCAGTCCGAGTTTGCACTGTGGTAATTGTGCAGGAATGCACTCCATATTTAGTATGGAAGTTTACTGAGATGGAATAATATACAGTTGTTTTTATTTACACTGAAAATGGTTCACTGTATGGAAGTCAGGATGGAAAAACAACATAGTGTTGTGGAACTGCAAGTCAGTTGATCCCAGTTAGGATCCAGGTCTACGTGACCTTGGGTAGACATAAACGTTAGTTCAGCCTCCATTTTCTGAGCTGTGAAATAAGATGGTGTATATGATTCTTGTCATCATCTAACTCCAAGGTGCCGTAATGGCCAAATCTCAAAGAACTGAATCTGTCACAACAAAGACATTAGCTGTGCTATTCCTAAAAAGAGTGTGCCTGACTCGTGTGTTTTTAACGTCTCTATTGGCAAAAGCACCAGGCTGGTGGTGTTTCACGATTATTATTCGACAGCTTCTGATTTGCTTCAACTTTCCAAACTAGAATGCAGAAAATTTACTAAAACTATCTGTTCAATGAAATGACAAATATCCTATGACCTACTTTCATAAACTTAAAAGTTTGAACCCAAGACTTCATGCATGCCAGGCAAACACTCTGCCACTGAGCTACAATCCCAGCCCTGCACCCTGCTTCTTCAGGACCACAGACTCCGATGTGTGTAGGTTCTCCTGGAGTTCATCTGTGTAAGCCCAAGGCCCAGAAATGTGCAATAAAATTTTGTGGAACAAAGAATTGGGCAGATGAACAAACTCTTAGGGCCAGCTGGGCTATAGTAAATGGGCACTTCCTCCTCCAACCTTAAACAGCTTCACATAGACATACAAACATCCCTGTGGTGGACAGATAAATGTCTGGAACCAAGATAAAACCATGGTAGTGTCTTTTGGGGTAAATTTCTCTAACAGTTTTAAGGAACTTTTTGACATTAAAAAAAAAAAAAAAAAACACTTCTCAGGTGCAGAGCATGAGGGGTCCCTGGACATGAGGAAGGCCTCCTGTCCTTTGCTAAGTCCTCAGGGTTTGCAAGTGGTACCAAAGGAACTGAGTCTCTGCATCCAGTCACGGAAGCATTAAAGTGGGCAACAGCAAAGGGGCAGTGGCCCTTTTGCTCCTGATCTCAGGGAATGTTTATGCCCCCTCTGGGGAAGGCGTGCTATAAAGAAGTTGAGGAAGTGCCAGGCAGTAAGGAACTGTGCAGGAAATTCCAAGCGGGGTCAGCCTGGGCAACATGCTATTGCTCTATTTGGACCCTTACCAGAGCTTTAAGCAAGGGCTTAAAGGGTTAAACAGATAAACCTCATCCCAAAAAGGCAAGGTGTCTGCTGTCACCAGAATACATCCACAGAAGGAAAAAAAAAATCCTAGTAGTAACAGCACAGTCAGCATTTGTAAATCTAAATTTGTCACATAAATATGACCAGGAACACCGCTCCACTTCTCTAGCATCCATTACTGGCCACACCCCTCTCCTCCAGATGAGCGGGCTCAAAAGGCTATTGCAGGATGGTGTTAGATGTTACACAACCCTGTAATTTCCCATACGTGGGCATTAACACAGGCCAATTATATCTATGCAGAAATTTACTACAAATGTATTCTGCTGGCCATCTGAGAAATTTGATCCATTTCTTTTTTTTTTTTTTTTGTTTTTTTTGAGACAGGGTTTCTCTGTGTAGCTTTGCGCCTTTCCTGGGACTCACTTGGTAGCCCAGGCTGGCCTCGAACTCACAGAGATCCACCTGGCTCTGCCTCCCAAGGGCTGGGATTAAAGGCGTGCGCCACCACTGCCCGGCTTGATCCATTTCTTAACCCTAGGAAATACATAATTTGGGCATACACATTTTATGCTAAATTTTCAAAGCCTAATAAAGTAACATTTATTAAGCTCCAGGTTTAACTCTTCCTCTCTCTCTCTCTCTCTCTCTCTCTCTCTCTCTCTCTCTCTCTCTCTCTCTCTCTCTCTCTCTCTCTCTCTCTCTCTCTCTCTCTCTGTGTGTGTGTGTGTGTGTGTGTGTGTGTGTGTGTGTGTGTGTGTTTTAAATCAAGAGTACTTAGCACCACCAACTGGACAAAGAGATCTACTACATCTACTAAACATGTGCTGAACACTCAATTTGTTTTGTTCCTTGAGAATAGATCAGATGTTTATTTCACATTTAATTTATGATAAAGTAATTTATTTCACTCATCAAATAATATTAAAAATGCCTCTTTTGTCAGCCAAATTAATGATTACTCACATATGGAGGCATATTTTGGCTAGCTGAAGTCATTAAAGAAAACCAAATTTACCTAATAGAGCTAATTTGATTTACTCTATAAACTCAGACTCAAAAGCAAGGACCGAGGGCTGCAATAAAAATTAGAAACTAAAAATGGAAAGTCTGATGGAACTATATACAATGATAGTCTACAGTTTTTATAGCAGACATCAGTTTAGTTGGAAGTAAAAATGACTGAGGACGTAATTCACATTTAAATATTTTTTGAACTTGTCCAAGATTCTTGATTGAACATGTGATTATATGCTGACATTGATCTTGCCTTTCTAGTTAAGGAAACATGTCTGGCAATGGGTGCCAAACATAGAGAGTCCAGGTGAGCCCTTAGGGTGAAGATACAATCTCTACATTACAAATCAACCTATGAAACAACCATCCCCAAAGAAGTAAATCCAACTTATTTCCAAAACGAACAGATTTGTGGATACTTGCCTCCTAAACAAAGCACATCTAGTCATTTGTGGTCATGACAAATTTGTATCCTGAAGAATGAGTAACAACAGCAATATGAAAAATCTAGTCACCGAAGACTTCTCTACTAGACAATGGACAGACAGACAAACAGAGGTTGCAAACATGTAGTCAGCCTCTATGTAAAAATCTGAAATTGAAAGCCCCATAAGAAGACAAGTGGGAGCCGGGTAAGAGCACTTGCTTCTGCAAGCATGGGGTCCGAGTGTGAATACCATGTAAAAAAGCTGGGTGTGGCTGCATGTGCCTATGACCCCAGCATTTGGGGGTGGAAAAAAGTGGATCCTGGGAGATTGTTGGACAGCCAGACTAGCCAAAAAGGATAACTTCTGGTTCAGAGAGACAGCCTTTCTAAAGAGAATAAAATGGAGAGGAATAAAGAAGCTTGACATCCTCGTCTGCACACACACACACATCCATTCACCACCCCCCACACACCCGCATTCATACACTCCCCACACACACTCCCGCACCACACACACACATCACACACACTCACACTCATGCACCCTACGTTCATCTCACACACACTCACATTCTTACATCCCACACACGACACATACACACTCACATTCATGCACCCCACACACATCACACATACACACACTCACAGTCATGCACCCTACATTCATCACACACACACTCATATTCTTACATCCCACACACATGACACATACACACTCACATTCATGCATCCCACACACATCACACACACACTCATATTCTTACATTTCACACATGACACATACACACTCACATTCCTGCATCCCACACACATCACACATATACACACTCACATTCATGCATCACATACATCACACAGACACTCACATTCTTGTACCCCACACACATCACACATACACACATTCACATTCATGCATCCCATACATCACACAGACACTCACTTTCTTGTACCCCACACACATCAAACACACACACACACACACACACACACACACACACACACACACAATCAATGGAAATAAATGAATAAGACAATTGGTAATAGGAAAATACAAAATCAAAAGCCAATAGCTGCTCTCTCCAACTTAACAAGTGAGTTTGACACGCAAACCCTGAACAAGTAAACTTACTCTTTTTCTTGTTTTATTTTTCTTTTTGTTCATGTCATTTATTCATCCCGTTATATATTCAGTAGATGCTCTCTCCAGCGAGGGCAGATACATTCCTCGAGAAGGCAGCATGAGTGAGCTGCTTCCTCTGGCCTTCCTCTTCTTCAGTGAGTGCTTGTATGTCATCTCCAAGACAAGGCTTCTACGTGAAGGCAGGAGTCGGTTATAAGCATCTTAAAGTAGATAGTTAAGAAAAGTATTGTGCCAACACCCTCTTCTACCTGCCCCCCAGCCAGTCACACATGTGCTGCACAGACATATGCAGGCAATACACCCACATACATAAAATTAAAAACATAATAATTACAATTTAAAAATCTTTTTAAAAAGGAAAAGCATTTTCTAAGTTTTGTTTTCATTTCTATATATCCTGTAGTGTGACCCTGAAATAATACTTAAGTTTGTATAGATAGACTTTTTTTCTGAGGTACAATCACAAAAACTGTATGTTTATGGTATACAGTATGCTGCACTGATGTATTCCTTGTAACGATTTCCACACTCAAGCTAGTTAATATCCTCATCATCCGACACAGCTGCTTGGTGTTTTTGTATATGCTTTAGGAGTACTTAGGAACTATGGTAAAAAGACAGTACTTCTAATTACAGTTACCATGTGACACATTAGATCACTAGGATGTATCCACTGTATAACTACAAGTTGTCCTTTTAATCGATAGCCCCCTCCCCATTACCTGGACTCCAGCAGGCACAGTTCGTTCTACCATTTCTGTCAATCTGATGATTTTGAGATCTCACAGGTGAGTAATACTATGTCATATCTGTCCTTCTTTGCCTGGTGTATTTCCTTTAGTATAATGTTCTGAAAACTGTGGCACATGGCAGACTTCCTTTTCTCTTAAGGAATATAGCATTCCACTTTATATGTGTACGTATGTGCCTATACGGCATAAAGATATGTATATATAGTTACATACATAATCATTTTTATCCATCTATCCACTGATGGGTACATAGGCTGTCTCATATCTTGGCTATTGTAAGACTGTGCTGAACATGGACTGTAGATTTTTAAATTTTTTTAATTTTAATTAAAATATAATTATATCACTTTCCCTTTTCTCTCTCCAACCCTTCCCATGCTCTCCTTCAAATTGATGGCCTCTTTCTTTGATTATAATTGTTACATATACATATATATATATATATATATATATATATATATATACACACCCACACACATACACACACACCACATATGATACCCCTCAATACACAATCAATGGAAATAAATGAATAAGACAATTGGTAATAGGAAAATATAATACACACACACACACACACACACACACACACACACACACACATACATGTAAATATATAAATACAACTGCCGAGTCCATTTAGTCTTGCTTGTGTGTGTATGACTCGGGTCTGACCATTTTGTATGACATAACCAATTCTTGGAGAGAGTAATTAGTAGCAGTCATTAGTTGCCTATAGCTCTTTGTCCAGGGGTAGACTCCATGAGATTTCCCCTTCTGTATTAACATGTCTATTGGTATTGATATTTTAACTGTGAGTTATCTATTCCTCTATTATTATCAGACTGGTATTACTAAATCAGGAAATATATTTTTGAGATACAACAAAAGTACTTGACCATTAATGGAAGAGCAATATGCTATATAAAATAAAATTTCTGCTTTATTTATCTATTTCACATGACTTTTATTTCCTTTGACCAATAGATAAAGTAACTGAGAACTAACTAGAGTTTGTCTTGAACTAGCAAGAAAGGAGTCTAGCAAATGAGCTGATATTACAGTTGACATGGAGGACTGTCAGAAGGACTCAGGAGCTAATATACAGATGGTATAGGATGAAAGGGAGCCATGGTCACTGCCCATGGCTTTACACGGTGCTAAGAAATCTGGAGAAGAGGAAGAATTAAAAAAAAAACAGAGTCCCTAGGCTGAAAGCCATGGGAAGCTGACAGTAAACCCCCCAAAGACAGAGACAACTGGGAAGAAAGGGAAGAGGCAAAGCAGCTTTCTAGGCTGGGGGGAACGGAGTGGGTCTGCAGCAGGAAGAGAAGTTATAACGGGGGAGGCAATGGCTGCTGGAGAACGATGTCTCCTATCAGAATGGGGGAAACAAGACAAGCACAGAGGAGAACTAGTGAAAACCGAAGAGAAGAAAGAAGGAGAGACGAGAGATTGTAAATGTCCTTCCTTAGAAAACAACGGAAGGACCACAGAAAGACTGGAGGGTGGCCACGGAACCTAAGCAGAGTCTGAGACGCTCTCCACAGACAGAAGCCAGGACTACCTCATTATGGCATAGTAGGAAGAACTGTAACCATCGGAGAACAAGCTATTAGAGAGAGTTGACTTGGTATAGAGGATTACACCAAGAATACTGTGTCTTGGCAGAAGAATGTGGCCACAGGAACAGGAGGGGTCAACAATTTGCCAATGCTGTAGCAAGGAATTGAAGACAGCTGAGTTCAAGTCCTTCTGGATAGTCGTGGGATATGGCATGACCTGAAAGTACCACACATCAGGCTGTGGTTGGGAAAAGAACGTGTTCTCCAACTACCCAGACTCGGAGCAGTTAACTAAGTGCAGAAGGCAGCTTTGGCTAATCCAAACTTGCCTTTGGTGAAATAAAGATTATAGTCTGTACACGAATGTGAATGTGACCCCCGCATGGGTCACACAGGAGTCAAAGCAGGCTGGGGTGGGGGGTTAAGCAAAATGATCCAGGAAGATGGTAGCAGAGTTCACACTGGATCACACACACACACACACACACACACACACACACACACACACACACACACACACATTAATTGATCATAGGATGGGTGCTGTGTTTGCGGGGAGGGGCAGATATACCAGAGAATGAAGGCAAATGGACAGTAAACTCAGCCCACAGACTGACAAAAACCAAGTAGATGTACCAGAGCCCACTTAATAGCTTAGGACCTGCTGCAGAGACCAGAACCAATGGTGGGCCTAAGTGAAAACAAGGAAGAAAAAGTAATAATAATCCTGGGGATTATCAGCTGCTGAGAAGAATGAGAGGCGGGTGTGGAAGACACAGCATGGGGAGATGACAGATGAGGGAGGCAACGGGATGCATGTCTGGCCACCAGAACCTCTTCTGAAGCTGTACAATTCCAAGTTCCTCAGGTGACGAGGACAGACGTGAGTGAGGGAGGAGGAGACGAGATGGAGAGAAGGTAAAGGTAGTGAGAACACAATGCAGCTGTGTTGGCATCTGAGGTCGTCTCGGGGCCGGGAGAACTCAAATCTTCAATAAGCCATCAGTTGAAGTCAAGGGAAAGAGCATGCAGGACAGGACTTCCCATCATGTCTACAGAGGACTTCGTTCCAGTTCTTTCTGATTTTCTCTAGCAGCTGGCTTCAAACAAGAAGAGGAAGAGGACAGAGAATGCAAGCAAGGTAGAAATTAGCAGCCACAATGTTGAACTCACTGCAACTGAGTAAAAAAATCTTCTAATGAATCCAAGGACAACTCTGCCTTCTGATGACAGAGAATAAACAGTTAGGTTAGCATATTCCCCAGTCAAAAGTATACCTCCATTCCAGTTTTACATACTTGTTTTTTTCACAATGTATTTAGCAGATCTTTCGGTATTGTGCTATAATTCCCCAGGAAAGATGTGTAACACACGCATTCCTATGAAAGCAACCTGAACTTGAACGCTTGCAGGTTTTCGTTTGATAAAGTGCTGTTTCAGCTTCCTTTGTGTGTATTTTTGTAAACAGTGCCTTTTGTTTATGTTGCAGATAATCAAATGAAATCTCAACAATCAAAACCAAACCACACCAATTCACAGGAACAGGGAAGAGCTACATAATTATGCAACTGGTTTGTCAAGAACACTTTTTGGGCAATGTGCCTGCCTTGCTCGTGTTGTGGGGCTACAAGGACATAGCCCTGCCTGCAGAATGTTGATACTGCAAAAAGAAAGTGATTGACAGCATAAGCTGTGGAGTCAGCCTGCCTGAGTCTGAACCTTGGTTCCACTACTAACCAGCTGGTGGTCTGGAGCAAATCCTTTGACCTCTCTAAGACACTTCCTCATTTGTTAAGTGGGCGTAGACGACATAGCCCATGAGCTTCCACACAATGCCTGGCACAGAGCAGACCCTCAGGCAACAGCAGTTATGGTTACTGATTACGCGAACAGGGCATCATGCCTTAGCAGTTCTAGAGAATACGAAGGATGTTTTGTGGGCTGGAGCAGCAAGGGAGACCATTTAGATAAGTAGATAGGACGATGGGAGGGGAAAAGAGCAGTGAACCCGGCATGCGCAAAAACGTGGGAAGACAGAAAAGATAGGATCAACGTACGGTGAGTGGACTGGAACGGTATTTAACCTGGGAAACGTAGGAGAAGGCGCCAAAAAGGCATTCCAGTTTCTGTTTGTCTGTCAGCTTTGCACGTTAAGCTAAAGAATCTAGATTTTTCTATGGTAAGCAATGAGAAGCTATTGAAGTAAGAAAGTAACATTAAAATGTAATGATAATTTACTCTCATTAGTCTAAATTTAACTAGAAAGGTAGACAGTGATTTCCAAAGTTTAATATGAATATCAATCATGAAGCGATCATATTAAAGTAAATACGAGTGATTCAGTGGGGTTGAGATTAGCATTGCCAATAAGTCCCTGCGCTGATACCTGTCTCCAGAGCTCACTGCAAAATGAGGGTCTATTTATTCAATGGAGTTTAATGGGAAAGAATGGCTGTGTAAGAGGAAGGTAGACGAGATGTCAGAACTTCAGGGAAAGAACACATAGGTTTCTATGTCATTGATAAAAACCTAGTCCTGGAAACCTTCAATCTGGTTTTAGGATAGCAATTTTGATATATTTTTTTTTAATTCTGAAGCTATTTTTCCATAGCATTAAAACACAATTTTGAGGCAGAGGGAGAAGAACGGCTTTGAGTTCAAGGCCAGCTTAGCCTACAAAGCATGTGACAGGCCAATTCAGGCTACAGAATAAAACTCTATCTTGAAAAAAAACAGAAGTAAAATAGTGTAATTTTAAATATCTCATAAAATATAAAGTTCCTTTCACAAATGCACACTTTTTTATTTCATAAATACAACACACAATATGATTAAACTCCCCTAAAGTTCACTATCTACCACAAAGAGAAAAAACAAGAAATTGATTCCTTTTGCTATAAAGGAAAGAGGCATGAATACATTCATGATGTGTGGCTATTAATAATACCAAGGTTGACTGAACGGGTTAGCAACATTTGGTCACAGAAAGAAACCATGTAGTAGTCGCTTATATGACAGCTGAATTAATGACAGTTATATGGCATATATAAGTTGTCTCTTATATGACAGTTGTGCTATTCAGCCACATATGTAGATGAGGAGCTGGAGACAGTGGCCCAAACACTTGCTACAGTGACATCTCAAAACTAAAGCTAGGATTGGACGGCTGTCAAGCCCAGTAATTTCCTCTTGAGAACAGTCTTTGTTACACTGACAGACCACATCTGTATTCATACCGTGGAGGCTTCTCAATATCTGTGGTACACAGAGAAAATAAAAGTCTGCCACGCCACTCTCCATGATAAATAACTCCACCGTGCATTTCTGAGTCAGAAGAAGCCTGGCGGCGCCCCCCACCCCTTTACTGTGGAAACAAAGAGAGTCCAACTAAAAAGGCTCAGTGATATGTGGGACGGCAGGTCAGTGGTAGAGCTGGGACCAGAGCTTGTGTCTGATTCCTAACTAGGGGCTCCACTAAACCCCACGACCCTTCCACGGCACCGGCGCCACACTTGCAGAGTAAAGCAAGCAAGCAAACAACAAGGAAGAGCAATAAAGCCCCCATGCTCTGCATAAGTCATTCATTTCTAACATAGCCAATTGTAGTAAAGAACTGAGCAGTGAGCCGTGTGGAGTGTGGTAATAAATATTCTCCCATGCCAGCTCATGCTAAGCACATGTGTTAATGGAAGGAAGAACGTGTGTATACAAATAACTATGTAAAACCACCAAGACAAAGATGTTCACAGAGGGTTAGGAGTTTAAAGCAGGAAGTTCAGACAATTTCCTTGTTAGGGGATGGAAAACATATGGACAGAGTATTGGGTAAAACCAGCTTTCAAGACAGGAAATACCTTACTCTCTTGGCCTTAAAAGATGGGTAGAATTTGTATCTGCATGGTTTTTAGCATGAGGAGAAAATAGAGAATCTAGGAATCCGAAATGTGAAAGTGATTACGTACTCATTCCTATCAAATCATGTATCTTTGATGATAGGAAATTAGTTAGGTAAACTAAAGAAATCAACCCTGCATGATGAAGCTATCACTCTTCTGTACTCATTTCCTGTCCAGTCCATGAACTCTGTTTAAATTCCTGTGTCACCTGTTCTAAACTTCGTACTGGCAGAATGACGTTCTTCTAGTAGAATGAAATGATTTCTGTCAATGGGGCCTTGAAAAAACTGGTAATAAAAATGACCAGTGTAGAACTATTTATGTAGATGGATTTTGTACTTTTGAATTCTGATTGATATATAATAATCATATATATTTATGGGGAATGGCATGGCATCTCAAAAATCTACCTGTTTGGGCAGGACACATAGATAGAGCTAGTGACTTCTGCCTATGTGTGGCTATGAAGAATGAGAAAACGATTTCAAGTCCTTGACATTTTCCTATACAAAAGCATGCAAATAATTAAAGATAAACAACCGCACTCACCAAAGTAGGCACTGACTATAAGAACTCTCATCTTACCCAGGTCACTTGACTGTTCTTGAGTCACATTCTGACATACAAAGTAAAGCCAGGCAAACAAGTCTACTAGAGATGGCTCAAGGAAATGATACACAGCAAACTGGTTGCTCACTGAAGGGCATGTGCTGTGGGATGTCTTTCTGTATGCTGTGAATATGCATTGCTCCCATTGGCTAATAAATAAAGCTGCATTGGCCTATGGCAGGGCAGGATGGAGCCAGGTGGGGAAATCCAAGAGAGACAGTGGGAGGAGAAAGGAGAGTGGGGGCAGATGCTGAACGGCCGTCCAAGGAGCAACATGTAATGGGACGCAGGTAAAGCCACAGAACACGTGGCGATACACAGATTAATAGTTATGGGTTGAGTTAAGTTATAAGAATTAGCTAGAAGCTGGGCGGTGGTGGCGCACGTCTTTAATCCCAGCACTCGGGAGGCAGAGCCAGGCGGATCTCTGTGAGTTCGAGGCCAGCCTGGGCTACCAAGTGAGTTCCAGGAAAGGCGCAAAGCTACACAGAGAAACCCTGTCTCAAAAAACAAAAAACAAAAAACAAACAAACAAAAAAAAAAAGAATTAGCTAGCAAGAAGCCTGAGCCATAGGCCATATAATTCACAATTAATATTAAGCCTCTGAGTGATTATTTCATAAGTGGCTGCAGGACTGCAGGTCAGGTAGAACCGGAGAAACTTACAGCTATAGGCATGGGGCCAGCCAAAGAACACAGTGAGGAATAGTATTTCAAGAGATACACATGACCTGGAGAAACAAACGCTGCCATCTTAAGTCACCGTTCTGTAGGCCCAGTGACTCTGAAAGACGCTTCCTCCAGTAAAACAGAGGTATCTGTTGGCTCATTTTACCCCAGCTCAGGACAATTGTTCCATCTGTTACAGCTGGGACATGAGGCATATATCATATTTTTTGCCAAGAGAATATGCATCACTCCTTTTTAAAATTGCATTCCTAAACTTCAACCTCCTACCAACACTCGGACATTGATCATGTATTATTTAGTAAGTCATGATGTTCTTATTTTCAAGTAATTTTTAATGCCCCTCAGAAAAGAGCTAAATGGTCTATGTACTTTGAACTTCCTCCAAGTAATATGAAGGGGATTCTTACATCAAAAATATCATTTATAACTCGAATGTTGCCATGCATGGCTAGAGGGTACTTTGGTGGCTTTGTTTCCACCCTACACTGGTCTGTAGCAATCCAGATGTGCACTCGGGATCCTTGTCAAGACACTGGCCTTTTGAATACACACTTTCCATTTAATGGCTGGGAAGAGGAGGGGGAGGAGGCTTGCTAGAGCTCTTTACCAGTTGGCAGGTGGTGGGAAGATACAAATACCAGCACTTACAATAAGATGGAGAAGAGTCTAGATGGGGTGAAGTAAACATAGATACACGAGAGAAAATGTTCACTCCCTGATGACAGCTGAGACTAGACCATAAACTAAACCTACCCCTCAATAAAGCAGAGAGAGGCAGTCCAGAGGTTCACTCATGAAAATCACACTCAGGAGGAGAAGGAGGAAAGCAAGGCTGCATGTGGTCATCAGGCTCTAGTCCTAAGTTTAAAGTGCTCCCTCCTAGTTGGTGAGAAATAAACCATGAAGAAAACTAGAAATGAGAATTTTTACCGGCACTGGGTGTTTCAAATTAGGGACAAATAGACCAACAATCATTTGCTAACCGCAATGCATAAGGCATCACGCCAGTGACCAAAAACGATGGGAGATAAATCCATAAACTCAAAGAGCTTGAAGTACTTTATGGAGATAATCAGAAACACCGCATGTTTGTTTAGCACATAATTGATGAATGTATAACAATAAATCCTATCCAAGTTTAAAGAAAGGAGACACGACAGTTCAACGCAGGGATGGACAGGGTCTAGTGAGCAGTGCTAGAGAAGACAGTTCAAATCTGGGCCAATCGGGAGTAGGGCAAGTCCGCGCCAGGCAAGGGAAACAGAATGAACATCATACAATCAACAGCACAAACATCATGCCAGGGAAACAGGAATTCCAGACAAGTGAAAGACAAGCCTGGAAAGGAACCAGATGTTGGGAAGGGGGCCAGATGTTGGAGGGCTAGGTTAAAGAGTTTTAACTGTACTCAGCAGACTGACTAAAAAAAAAATTTGAACATAAAAAAGATAGTACTATAAAGTTTCCAGTAGGTTCGATTAGTGTTAAAGAGGAAACGTGATGCTTGTTTTGATCACTAAGTGTCTGGAGCAGCCTGTGAGGTGACATAAACTCCACAGTAACACACAATGCTAGTTACCTTTTACTGCGTGTGAGAGAGAGATCAAGAAAAGAATTAACTAAGAACTTCTGAATGCAGCATTATCTAGGATACAGCCTCAGTGACTTGAATACATAAACACACAAATCATGAGGACCACCTAAGACAAAAGAAAAGTTGCCAAGTTTCAAATATTGAAAGCAGTCGCTCCACCCCCACATACACACTTCTGTTTGTTTTGAAACATAGTTTCATGTCTTCCAGGCTCGGCCAGAACTCATTATCTGACTCAGGCAAGCATTGAACTCTTGAACCTCCTGTGTTGGTCTCCCAAACGCTAAGATTATAGGTGAGCGTCACCATATCCTGCCTACCAATAAAATCTCTAAAATTACTGTTTCCCCAATAAAGCAATCCCATCTCTACAACAAGACTGAAAATACACATAAACGGCATAGAGGAGATATAGTACAATAACAGGACAGCGGAGTAACAAAAAAGACAGGAAGTATCAGCAGATACCGCTCAACAATGAAATAGAAGAGGAAAACAAAACCAAATCACTAAGTAAAAAGCCACGATGGCCAGGTCACATATGAAAATAGACATTCCAGGAAACGTACTAAGAGACATGGTGAGATGACTCGGCTGTTAAGAGCACATACTGTTCTTGCAAAGGACCTGAATTCAACACTCTGCACAATGTCAGGTAATCCACAACTGCCTGTAACTCCAGCTCCAGGGAATCTAATGCCTTCTTCTGGCCTCTATAGAAAAATGCACTCACATACACAAACCCTCATGGAGAGACATGCCTACACATAATTAAAAATTAAAATAAAAAACTTTAAAAGGGACTTCTAACATAAGAATAAACCAGTGGCCGGGTGGCGGGGGTGCACACCTTTAATCCCAGTACTCAAGAGGCAGAGCCAGGTGGATCTCTGTGAGTTCCAGGCCAGCCTGGTCTACAGAGCGAGATCCAGGACAGGCATCAAAACTACATAGAAGAGAAACCCTGTCTCGAAAAAAGAAAAAAACAAACAGAAAAAGAATAAAAAGAATAAACCAGCATTTCAAAGAAAAAGAAGCTGACTATAAAATTTTAGTATTGACCCACTATATAATTTTATTCAGGTACAATGTTCCAGGTAAGTATTTCTGAATATAAAAGGCAACAGGAAATGTGGTTCATGCAATCCTTAGAAGCAAAAGCTATGGAACATGATTCAGGGGTGAGCTTTGAATCCATCTAATTGTAGGACTAACAAGACAGTAACGAAAAAGGAATAGCTACAGAACAGTCAGAATATGAATTTTAGAAATAAATACATCTGTTGAAAATCATATTGCTTTTACTTGTGTTGCAACCACTAGACATCAACAAAATGGCCAACTATTCACCAACGTTACAAAAATACTGTTTTATCTTGCGGCACTCTGAAGTAATTACGGACATGCTGGTGTTCTTATCAAGTTAAAGTAAAGTAAGTCTTTGATGCATCACGTCCACGTAGGCTTTGCTGCTGTTATTTGCTTATTTGGTTTTACAGTTGTAGTCTGATTTGGTTTGCAGAATGACAGCATAACAAGGGAGGTCACTTCTCAAACTGACCACTCTTGATCTCTAGAAATTTCTCCAGGAAGAACCTGACGGCCATTAGACCGAAAAATTAATCTCCCCCCAAGTCATCAAACCACAAGGAACTCTGGTCCTGTTTAAATTCCTCCAGCTTCTCCGGCCTCTCAGAGAGGGAGCCTGGCCTTGGAATCATCACAGCACTGTACATTGTGAAGAGCTCCAGCAGCTCAATTTTGTTTTCCTATGTCTGAAAACCACGTGTACCACTGACATGGGGACGCTTTTGCTTACTGGGTGTCAGACACCTCTACTTCTTTGGTCTCTTTCAATCTGCACAAACAGGAAATATTTTTCCTTCCCCTTTGAGTCCAGTAGTTGTTCATATTTATATTCTTTTGTGTCTAGTTTATAGATTATGGTGTTGATAGAATAAACTAATTTTTAGAAGATCTCATTTTTATGTGTGTGTGCACATGTGTTGAGGTTCTCTTGGAAGCCAGGACAGTGTCAGATCCTCCAGAACTGAAGTCACAGGTGTCTATGACTCACCCAATGTGTGTGCTGTCTTGGCAAGAACAGCAAATGACCTTAACTGCTGAGCCATTTCCCCAGCCCAATATAATGGACTTAAATAAGGCACACTCAACCAACTAAAATGCTTTGCTTTGGCTATATATTATAGTGATCTCTAAATTGTTTTGAGTGTACAACATTAGTAAACAGCACACAACTTGATTAGCACAAAATCCACAATAGAAATATATGTATTTACAGCCAATATGCACATGTGCTACTATATTAACAATTATGTAATTATGAAAATATAATAGAAAATAGCTAAGTAATTTAACATGTGGATTTTATTATTAATGGCAAATAACTGTTATCACTAGAAATTATTCATAACATTTAATAATGCAATTTAATTTACTTTATTATTTTGGAACATCTTGACTTAATCCTTTCTGACTGAGCAATTTAAAGTTTAATTTGAGACTTGGCTTTAGGAGCTGTCATAGACACCTCATTAAATTATACAGCTCTAAATGAGACCAGGTGACCATGGCCCTGATGCCTTCAGCTTTTAGTTCCACCCACTGATGATGAAAAGGTTTAACCAGTTTTGAATTTGTTCAGTTAATACTGTTTTGCTACTGCTGACTGAAACCCAGAAATATTTATCTTTCTTGATATCACAGGTAGATTTTGAAAACATATTAAGGTTTTGGGACTTGTTTTACAAAAATAAATTTTAATTTATTCTCTGACAATTTTATTCATGTACGTAAGGTATTTTGATTGTATTCATTCCCCATCCTCCCAGCACACCCACTTCTTACTCTCATGATGATTTTTAATGACCTACTGAGTCTAAGAATGTACATGTGCATGGGGGTGGGGTTAATTACCAGTGGCTACACTCCTTCAGATAGATGTCTGGCCAGTGTGGACAACCTAGTGAGGTCCTGCCTACAAGAAAACCTACAGAGTGAGCTGGGTATGTTACCACTCAGTGATAGGGAACCTGTGTAGCATGCAAGAGGCCCTGGGTTTGAGGCCCAGTACCAGGAAAAAAATATATTTTTCTTCAAAAATCTCTACAAGGTAGCATCTACTATAACCATGTATCAAACACTTAAAGGTCAGCCAATTTGGGCAACTCCTTTATATACATGTCTATATATACATGGAAATAAATGCCAATTTTTAATTCCTCTCAAAATCTACCACTGAAAGGTAGAAATACATTGATATTCACTGTTCATCTTATCACGAAGCACATAAACAGATGCTAATATACATTTAAGAACCTGCTTTTACAAAATCACCTACATTCTCTACATTCACTTTGTATGCATCAGGATACATGTTCTCCTTCAATAGCCTGCTCAATGGCTTGCTTGTGAGCGAGGCAGCAAATGAATTTCATATATGTCACTGTTAATGATAATGCGCACAATCCTTATTCAAATAACCTGCTTGATAATTTCTATTGAGCAGGGCTGGCTTCCGGCCAGATTCCATTCAATTACTTTTCTCCCAAAAGGGAAAATCTGCCAGATGTCCCCCAATATCCATTCCCTCTCTTTCTTCTTCAGTATCAGAACCTCTACTAAGCAGGCACAGGATGGTCCAAAGCCCCTCTCTCCCCTGCAGACACAAGCAGCCTTGAACCTAAGTGTTGGTCACTGGGGCTTAAGGGGTTGATACAGAACCTCGAAAGAAGATTCAGGGCTTCTGTTCTTTCCTCTCAACTGCTCGTAATTCAGATCATATAGCTGCAATTTCAACAGCCATCCCAGAGGACGAAAAAGCCAGGGGTTAAAGCCACCAGAGGAACAACATGGGAAACCCAGCTTCCTCATAACTGTGACGTTATCATTCAGGCCTCAGTTGCCTATGTTTATTGGAGAGAAATACATGAATATCTCTTGTGATCTTTCAGTATTTGGGTTTTTCTGGATGTTGCTAGTGATTAAAGTCTATTTATATACTGGTGACAGTGGATGATGGGCTCGAGCTAGGGATCAGAGAAGAGGCAGCGGGGCCACTCTCTCAGGTCTGCACACGCTGATGCTAGTGCCACTAACATGACAGTCTGCAGGTTCCTGACACAGACTGCTTTCAGGCTACTTGCTCGTTTAGAAGAGATGCACTTAAGGTGTAAACCACAAGTGAACCGATGGCGGCCGCTTGGGAAGCGGATGAATGAGGGGCCGCCATGGTGCCTCCAGCTCTTCTCTCCAACTGTGTCAAATATCAATAAAGCTTTATTGTGACACATAAACTCACAAGGTTCTCCTTTTCTCTCCTTATAAGCCCCTGTCAAAGAAGTAGCTAGACTCACAACTAACTACGAATTTCTCTCCTGGACCATCAAACTAGGCTGTAAGAGGGAAATGTCCAAAAGTGAAAAGTCAGCATTAATGAGGGATCCCTGTTAAACTAAACATTCTTGAGAGCAAATGGTAAATACAAGGGTAGACGGTGGATGCAGTGATCTTAGCGTGGTACCTGAACACCTCCAGCACTGTCCTCGCAGGTAGCTTGGGAGCCACGCGACTGAATGCCCTTTTGAAATCTTCTAGAGTTAAAAATCCACGATCTATATGGAAACAAAATATTAAGCATTCACTTATTCCTATAAACCCTGTGAACTATGACTTCATTCATAATAGTTATGGGAAGTTAAATTTTAATATATTATTAAAATTAGAAGAAGAAGCAGTAATTTACAGTTGGTCTTACATAGGTCATTACACACCCAGTGAACACGTCTCCCTGGAAGAATTTCAGAACGTGGTAGTGATACCCTGCCCTTGGGTGCAGTCCTAGATAAGCCAGAAGGCCACCGCCAGCCTTGCACTTTCTGGGTCTCTAAGTCCTAGGGAAAGGATTGCAAGAGACCAGACTGGAATGATGCACTAGGTTTCGAGTCTTTGTGATCTGCCAAAACCTTCCAGTCTTCCAAGATCACTGTGTCCAGCTTGGCATTAGACCTATGATAGATTACTATTTAGGGGAAAATACAACCATAGCCAGCGTATGAATCTTGGAAGCCACACGTTGCTGTGGGATGGTCTGTATGTCAAGTGTGTTGCTGATTGGTCAAAAAATAAATCATTGATTGGCCAGTGGCTAGGCAGGAAGTATAGGCGGGACAAGGAGGAGAATAAAACTGGGAAGTGGAAGGCTGAGTCAGAGAGACACTGCCAGCCCATGATGACAAAACAGCATGTGAAGATGCCGGTTAGCTATGAGCCACATGGCAAGGTATAGATTTATGGAAATGGATTAATTTAAGCTGTAAGAACAGTTAGCAAGAAGCCTGCCATGGCCATACAGTTTGTAACCAATATAAGTCTCTGTGTTTACTTGGTCAGGTCTAAGCGGCTTGGGACTGGCAAGTGAGAGAGATTTGTCCTGACTGTGGGCCAGGCAGGAAAACTCTAGCTATAACACGTAGTGTGGAAAACGATTTTTCCAGTCAGGTATGGGTGAAAGTGAGAGTCGCAGAAGCGTCTTCCACATGTCCATGGATGGCTTGTGGCCTGTATCCCCATACGGCCAGTCTTCTGGCTATCACCACTACAACATAGGCACAATAGACAAGCACACAAATCCAATTAACATAACGGTAACTATTTCATCCAGGGTGTATGCTAGAAACTTAGTATTCCGAAGTAGGAAAGGATCCCCACCAACACCTGTGGCCACAACCAATGAGCGTGGTAGTGATCTTCCAAGTATACTGTGCCACTGGGGATCTATTCCCATTCCCAATTCCTCAGCAGCAATTCTTATATGAAAACACTTTAAAGACACTTACAGTGCACGTCGAAAGCTGTGAAGATGTGCCTTATCTCACTGCGATAGAGCTGCGCCTCCTTCTTTCTCTTTACGACATTTAAAAACCCCTCAAGTGATATACCTACAAGATGTGAGGGGAGAAAAAACAATTTGCCAAAGATGACTACATTCCTCTTCAAGAAGAAATAAGCCAGACGTAAACAGTGATAAATATCACAAATAATCTGAGTTTTATCTTTCACAAAGGGTATTTACTTATAAATACAGTCAGAAAGACATTGTGTTGTGCTACACACTAAGCAAGTCCAACCTTAGCAATCAACAGCGAACACCAGAGACACACAGGCTGATTGAGCTTCTCAAGGATCCATGACCTTGAAAAAGTTGAACACTCTCCCTTTGATGGATCCAAAAGGCAGGCATGGAACCGCTTATTAAAGAACGTTGCCTAATTTTCCCTCCACTAAGCTGCTTTAGTACTTTTCTTTCCTAGCCAGATGTCATTTCAGCAGGTTTTGTTCCCCCGACTGGGAGACAGGGTCAGAGAAGTAGTTTCTCAAAAGTCAACACCAATTGTATGCCACAGATAAAGGTGGAAAGAATATTGCATAAACAATAGAGCTGGCACCATCCCCAGCCCTGGATACACCCCACAACGTGTTCACGGCCTCAGGCTCAGCTTCCTGCGACTCTCATAATAAAAGAGCCCAGCGTGATGATAGGAGGTCGGGTACTGTGCTTACAATGTCTATTAAAATGAATTCTAATGTGATCTTTGTAGCAGGTTTAAGGAGCAGAGCCAAGAATTTAGACATTTTAGTGAACTGAGCCTGGAATATGTAGAAAGAGCAGTTCATTTGCATCATGTAGGATTTCCATTAAAAAGTTATCACTTTGTTTTAAAAATAGCCCCAAACTATGTAAGTATGTGTAACTCTATCGTTTGGGCGACATAACTAATAATATTGAGCCATATGCCTTTTCCAAAATAGCTTTAAGAGTTTACAATGCTAAAACAATTTTCTTGGGGCTAGAGAGATGGCTAAGTGGTTAAGAGCACTGACTGCTCTTCCACAGGACCTGGCTTCAAATTCCCAGCACACACATGGCAGCTCACAATTGTCTATAACTCCAGCTCCAGGGGACCTGTAGTGGGTAGCTGTTCCTTCTATGACCTTGAAGTACCTGCCCCTGGGACGTGGCCGCAGGGGACCCTCAAGACCTGGGTGTACATACAAACCTCTCTCTTTGCTCCCTCATGGTTTTGGATGCTGGGACAGACCAGGCAGATTGCAGGCAGAAGAATAGTGTGGGACTGTGCCTCACCCTTCCAGGATCCTATGAAAAAAATCCTCTATTTTGTCTTGTGAGTTTTCTTTCCCAAATAAATTCCTTTGCCCTTAAAGCAGACTCTGTGGCATTCTCACATTATCTGGTGCCCAACGTGGGGCACAAACCCTTGCCCCTGGGATTAAGAGTCCCATGTTCTACCGACTGAGCTAGCCGGTCGATCCCAGCATCCGAAACCATGAGAGAGCAAAGAAAGAGCCGCAAACTTGCATCCCAGATCTTAAGGGTCCCCAGTGGCCACACCCCGGCGGGTACTTCAAGGTCATAGGTGGAACAGTTACCCACTACAGGGACCCGACGCCCCTGGCAAAAACACCAATGCACATTAAAATAAATAAATAAATAAACAAATAAATTTCTTAATTTTTTTCTTATTTGAGATTAATGACTTCCAAGCTTTAAAAAAATCCATGTAGCTTTACACTTCTAAATGATTATTTTACAATTTTTAAAGACCCACTATGTGCCAGCCACTGTAATAAATGCTGGAGGTGGAAGGTGAGAAGAATGTGATCCCAGTTCCAAGGGAACACAGCGTACTATGGGAGGTGGCCATTGCGCAGCTGGACTGCGAGAGCACGCATCCCTGAAAACTGGCGTGTGCAATGACGGGGAGAAGCGTGGAAGGTTGTGAGAGGCACCCAGGAGTCCTTGTAGCACAGACTGGAGGAGGGGGCTCTTCGAGGAGGAGAAGGAGAAGAGGAGCAATCCAGGCAGTGGAACAGCACATGCCACGGCCGTGGGGCAGGACACAAAAGGCCATGCAACTAGACTGGGTTCAAGGAAAGAGGAAGAAATACAAGACAGAGTTGGCGAGGGACACGGGGCCGGAACTCAGCCCTTGGGGACTGCAGTAAATAACTGAGGCTGCAAGAGGAAGTCAGGAAAGGGTTTTCATTGCGAAGGGATATGATCTGATTTAGACCTGGGAAAGGTATTTCGGGTTATTGTTTCTGTGAAAAAGGACTGGGGGTAAAAGCAACCGTATAAAAGGAGAGTGGGGTTAGGAGGCGGGAGCCCTGTGTGCACCAGCAGTGGGAGGGACGGGGCGGAAGGCCGTGCTTTAGAACAGAAATGACACCACTCTAGGAGGAGTTAGACGCGGCAGGTGAAATGTCAAATACAACACAGAGGTTCTGGATTGAGTACTCAGTGGTCTGAGGTGTCAGTTAAAGGCATGAAAAGGCCCAGGGGAAAAGCAGGACCAGGGGACAGATAAAGTGCTGTGGTTTAAATGTGTTAACTGTATGACATTTTGGAGACAGCGGAGAGGAAAAATGACTGGGAGGCAGCTGGCCTTACTCTTTAGAGAGCAGGCATTATCTCCGAGCTACAATGTCCGGCAGGTATTCAATAAATACAGTCATCCATGTCCACTGGGGTCCGTGGAGGATGGGGGTTCCAGGATTCCCCCAGAAGGTATCAAAACTGGAGGATGCAAAACTCCCTTATACAAAATGATGTAGTGTTTGAGTATAACCCTACACAAATGACTTGTAGTAGCTAATGTAACATAATCGCTATGTATATAATTGGACTGCCTTGCTTAGACAACAATGATAAAGAAAAAGTCCATACACATTCAGCTCAGATGTGATTTTTCTTTTCAAATACTTTCCATCATAGTTGGCTGAAGTGCATTAACTTTGGATATAGATGGTAGACTGTACTGCACTGAATTTGCATATGCAGTTTTTTTTTCCCTGTAGTTGCTAAGGACAGAGATTGATGCAGCTCCATTCCCATCTAATCACCCTGTGACCAGAGAACATATTTTAAAATGCTAGCTGAGGTTGAAATTGAAGTCTAGCCATGCATGTACCCAAAGATCATATCCATAACTTTAGTTTCATGAACTCCAAAAGCTAATAAATTAAATCACATCTAGAGTTGTTGAGATTCCTGAATAATTTATTCATAGGTGGTGTGCATTCTGTAAGATCCATCAGATTCCTACCCCAGCCCACAGTCCAGCCCCTTCTAGCAAGCATCCTGGTGCTTCCTGCATCCACAGGCTCTTTGTGCAACCTATACGACCCATCAGCATCCTACCCCAGCCCAAAATCCAGCCCCTCTAGCAAGCATCCTGGTGCTTCCTGCATCCACAGGCTCTTCACACCTAGTGCCCTGGCACACGTAAATACATTGCCTGAAAGCACCTATTGCTTTACTTCTCCTAGTGAATTTTTAATCACACATCTCCTTCCAGATGCAACTGAAGCATTTCCTCTACTTTAAAGGTCTCTGATGTCTCTCAGCTGAGTCCCTTTGCTGTGACCAAAAGCCCAGAGGTCACAACACACTCAAGGAAAGGCTTGGGCTCTATGGCAGTGGCCTGACTAACTGTCTAGCTGAGAGATGCTAGGGAAAAGGAGTATGTGCTGTTTAAAAGTTCATCCCTGGTGTTTAGCACGAAGCCTGTGTGCAACAGGCATTCACTACATGCTTTCTGGGTAAGTAACATGTACTGACTAAATAAGAATGATCATGGAGATATCATTTCTAATTCTCAACAAAAAAACAAAACATTAAAATGTGTGTTTTGAATCATCTTTAACTCCAAAAAGTAAAAGCAAAAAGTAAGTCATATTTATTTACATGGCCAATAAAATGAACCATCACTTTAGGAAAAAAACAGAATTCAGAGAGAAAGAAAACACACTCTGATCACTGCAGCTCACTCAGAGAAATGAGGGGCGGAGTATAGTTGCATGGTTCCCTGTGTGATTCATAAGAAACGGGAGCATATGAATGCTGTTGTCTTCTTAATTACATATTCAGATAATACATCCATAGTTGGAGTTATAAAGTATGCAGGTCATCTTTTCACAATTGTATAGTATAAAAAGCAAATGTTCTTTAGTTTTTAATAGAAAAAAATACTTAAATTATATGTTTACTACCACTTAAAATGAAAAACAATCTAATAACTCAAATAACACTATTATGAATAATCATGTCTTTTCATACTCTTTTCCCCACAGAGTCATATACCTCACATTTTAAACTCAGTGGCGGGTCAGAGGCACAGGGTACACCGTGTAAACACATGATCCACAGCATGGCCTCAGGCTGTTTTCCAGGGCAGAATACATCCAAAATGCAAGCCTCTTTTCTGACGACTAAGTTTTCATTTAGCGCAGCTTTCCTGCTGCAATACTACAATTGCTTTCCAACGCTAATACTTAATAATTGACTATTCTAAAGCTTTGCAACAAGCACAGTGATATAAGGTTTGCAGAGCTTGCTGCCTCTTCAATGGCCTAGAAACAGAACTCCCACTACTGGCTCCACCTGCTGTCGCAATATTCAAACCAAAAATTACCACTTCAAAAAGACTCTAAATAACTCCATTTATGTCCGATTTTATACCCAATGCATTATCTGTGCCCCCTACCCTGAAGCAAAAGAGTATGTTCTAAAAAATTCTAAATTCAAACACGATCTTGAGTTCTCTATATACACTGCTCCACTTAAACAGTTACCTACACACATACCTCTGGAGTAACAAATCAGAGCCACGATACCCCTCACGAAGGGTTACAGGGTCTGGATGTTTGTGTTCTCTAACAGGTCTACAGAGGCGTAATCATCCTGCCAGTGTACCCAGACTCTACGGTTGTTTTGTAGATCTTTTGTTTTTTTCTGTTAGCAAGATCTTTTTTAATAACAAGACATTTGTTATTAAAGTCCCCACATTTCCTTGTTCAGCAGTGTCACTGGAAGTGACCTCACAAGAAGCCAAACTGAGGCTCACAGCTTAGCGACTGTTAGCTTCCTGCCATGCAGACAAATATAAAACAGAGAATCCAAAAGGAGCAGAGGTTTGTTTTTGCCTCTGGTTTCAGAGAGTTCAATCAATGATCCCTGGGTCCTATCACCACGGCTGGGGTGCACGATGGGAGAAACTGATAGTATCAGATATATAAAAAGGAGTGCCCCAATATCCCCTTCAAGGGCACACCTAATTTCCTTGGACTAGGCCCTGCCCCCTAAAGGCCCCACCACCACTAAGGAACATCACAAGCTAGTGGCCCAGCTGTGAATACACAGCCTTTGAAGAACACTTAAGGTCCAGAGCATTATAAAGTCCAATACTTTTTACAAATCCCTCCTGATTCTTAAATCTAGGCATTTTCTACACAACTGGAAAATATGTCCTTCCATTTTATAATCTATCCTGGGCAAAATGAATCCTTTTCATGTTCTATGATGAAGATGTGTATAAATTTTTACTTCCCGAACTACTTAATATGTGTGATGCAGATATGCCATATAGCAAAAGACTACGAAGGTGATTTTTTTTTTCTACTTTTTGAAAAGCTGATTCCTAGGAGGGTAATCAGCTTTCACCACAGGGGTGAATGTATTCAAAAAATCGAATAAAACTATCAATTTTTTTTTCTTTGAAAGTTCCATTATGTATATCTTTTTGTGGTTCACAGTTCTAAGCTTCGGGGTCAGTGCACACCGAGATATCCTCTTGAGAATGAGGCAGTCTGGTGTCTGGCTATCATAGGGAGCTCAAATTAGAAACTGTAATAAACCCAGGGAGAGTGAATGAGAAAACAATAAAAATGGCAGGTGACTTGGCTGTGAGGCTGGTCCTAGGTCTAGCGAAGAAGGCAAAGTTCATGCTCACTGTTTCATATATTCACTTTCCCAAGGACTGAAATGCCTAAAACTAAGGGCTTAAAAGGATGAAGTGGCCTTTTTTTAAAAAAGCATAATGTAAGCCTTTTCCAGTTTGAGGAATAAAATTCAGATTACACGTTTGGGCAGCCATGATTGCGGGTGTGCAGTGTTTGTATAAAAAGAGAGAAGATGTACGCAACACCAACACGCTGAGTTGTCAGAGCAAGGTGGACGAGTAAATTCAGGGGACTGATATTTTCTTCCAACCGCCTGCAGAAAAGTAGAATAAAGAGAACGGAACCTCTATTACTAGAAGAAATCAAGCTTTTCTGTATCACTGGGAGGGAGACAAGTTAAGAGCAGATTACAGCAGAATAGAGATCTTATTCCTATGAACACAGACAGGAATCATTACCTTTTCATTATACACGTCTCCTGATCATAAAGCATCAAAGGTGCTTGGTGCTAAGGTGCTAAGAGTGCTGAGTCCTGCCTCACTCAGCAATTTAAAGCCTCATCCTTCTCTGCAAACTGGACCTTAACCTCCTTCCCAGCTCTCAGCTGCATGAGGTCAGGGAATGAGGCTGAACGGGGGTCATTTCCAGTCACATACTATATATTCCTGTTGGTGCAGGAGGTAGCAGGATTCTAACACACTCTGGTTTGGGAAAGATACTTTCCTAATGGCTTGAGACATGACAGATTAGGGTGTCTAGATCTAAGAGGACAGTGTTGCTACAAGGAGACAAACAGAAATCTGAGAGTAAACACCAAGGGGGAAAGAGTCTACAAGAGGTGTGAAGGAGAGGGCCTTGGAGAGCAGACAGACTAGCCTGCCTTCTGCACAACCAGCTGTGGAGTGGCGGTGATAAACACCCTGGCAAAGCCACGATGATACCCAGGGCTTTTATGGGGAAGTCTGAATCTATGATGGGTTGTGCCGAGCAGAGCAGAGGGATCCACAACAGCTCGAGAGCTGCTGGCAATTCTCTACATTCATTTACTGCAGTCTCCTCTTGGCTCCACCACTTACCCCAATCCTACCCATCTTCAGGGTCTGCTTCCAGGAAGGAAGCTTCCTGTCTTCCTGCATACAGTCTCAGCACAACATCCAGCCACAAGGAAGAGGTAATGCATCTTTCCTATAACTTCCCTAATGAGTCAGTATCTGTCTCCTAATTCTTTCTTGTCCCTGTAATGAAGGCAGTCACCATTATCTAAACGGACAGTAAAATAAACAAATGGATGTAGATATGTGGGTAGCACAACTGCTCTTCAGATTATGATTTCAAGATATAGCACCTTCAGTCTGTGTGTGGCTTCCTACTTATAGAAAGAGCTATGAAGCTAAGCAAAACGTGGAAGACTTCACTCCAGTTATATCTTGACGTTTGTTCTCAAACAGGAGCCTGGTGTCTCAAGAAAAACACCAGTACAGGACCTAAAAGGCTAGAAAATGGAAATTTAAATTTAGGAAAATATTATATTTACTCAGCTAACAAATCAGACAAGACAGTAATAGACAAGGCACACAAGCCAACTGACCATTAACCTAATCATCTACAAATTATTTTTCAATTGAACTTACACTGGATAGCATGACTGAGTCAAACAGCCCATAATTACCATGATGATGAATCAATCCCTTTGATTTTCCCATCATTCAAATCCAAAGGTTAAAATTAACTTCCAGGAAGGCTTTTTCTTGTATAAGTATGAAAGTAAAAGGTTATTTTAAAAGAGGCTATACTATAAGGAAACAAAAAATTCTCAATGTAGTCTTCAAACAAAAGCAAAATTCTGAGGTATTTTGCCCTGCCTCTCACCACCCCCACCCCACCCCAAACCATATTCTATAAAGCACTGGGGGGAAATGGAGATAACTATGTGAGGACTAATTGAGCATGCTCAGTAGGTTCTTATCTGCAGTGCTTACTTAGCATCCAGAGAGCAAGAGCACCATAAAATTCACGTGCTGCTATTCATACTATTCATGCTAGGTTCACCCTACAATGGCAGCAGACCATCTGGGAGTCCTATATTCAGGGCACATGGTCTTTGACTTTCACAGAGTCATGCTGACATGTCCTGGCATTAAACATGGACCTACCCTGAAGAAAACGTAAGGAGCAGCCACAAAACTCACTGCTGTGTGTACTGAACTGTCTATGGGCTCAGATAGCCACTCGGTAGCCTCTCCCACCGGAAGACGGCACAGAAGTATCCCAGGCCAGGAACTGGCCTGTCTAGGTTTTTCCTGTGTGGACACTGAGTGTTGTACCTGTTTTTTTCTCTCTTTGCTCTGGATGCTTGGATTCAGAACAAAGTCTGAAACCAGTGACTACTGATACAGAACCTGTTGGTTTGCCATTTACAAACTGACAGCACTCCTGATTTCAACTATCATGTTCCTTAGGGGAGTGAATACCAGCCTCAGTCCTGTTGGGACCATAAACAGGACCCATGGCACTACTGAAAATCGGGAGGGGGGGGTGGAGAGATAACGGCTCAGTGGGTAAGAGTGCTGACTGCTTTTCCAGAGGACCCAGGTTCAACTCCCTGCACACACATGGCAGCTCACACCTGTCTTTAACTCCAAGATCTGACACCCTCCCACAGACACACATGCAGGCAAAATACCAATGCAAACAAAAAATAAATAACTTTAAAAAATCAAAGGAAGGGCTTATAGGTGGCCATGAGAGCAAGGTCACAGATCCCATGGCTTCAGTGTGCTCCTTACTAGCCAGTTTTGGTATTCTAGGTAAATGACTTAACTACTCTAAGTTTCATATTTTTAATGTCTCAAAGAGGGGAGCATTTGATAAGATCATAAAGTTGATTAACTATCTACTACAATGTGCTCATCACAGATCTGCACGTAACTGTTCAAGAAATGTAGTTATTGTCTATAAAATAATAAATGATGTAGCACAAGCAAAAGGACTTGTACAAACGCCAGGTGTATGTTCTCTTACCTCTTCTCTATATCAGTCTCCTCACCTTAAAATAGGGGACAGGTGAGTGTTTCTAGGTCTCTTCTAGCTCCAGTTTCCTTCACCAATGTAAGAGAAGCTACGAGCAAAGCCCTGAGTGAGGAAACCTGTATACTGATATCGATCTCATCGGTGATCCATCACTTCCTTACTGACATCAATCTCATCGGTGATCTGTGGCTTCCTTAGCTAGATGGCTTGACTTTTTTTCTCAATTCCTTTGTCTTGGCTATACTAGTTGGTTGAAACTTATATCCACTTGCTTGTTGGCTGACAGAAGTAAAATCAATACTACCTTTTTGCTACTCATTTGGGGATCCCCCCAGGTTCTCAAAAAATGTACTTTTCTTCCAGCTAGCCTATATCTATTCTAATAGCTTTGATTCAACTTTGTGTTTTTATTCATTTTCACAAGAAACTTCTAACAGACACGATTCATCTTCTAAGAGGACTACAAGCTCTTGGAAAACAGGACCTGGGCATCCAAGTACTGTCCCAAACTGCAAGTGAGGTGTATCTTCAGAACATTGCCCTTACTTAGGAGCAATTGAGACAATGTGAACCCAGGACATGTGTCTATACCTCATCTAGGAAGCACTGCAGCCAAAGGACCCTGCATAGACACCTGCCATGGCCTTGACCTGAAGAACAGCTGTGGAGCCAGGTACGGTGATAAAGGTCTATAATGCCAATACTTGGGAGGTGCAGGCAGGAGGCTCAGGAGTTCAGGATCATCCTTGACTATGTAGAAAGTTTGAGGCTAGCCTGGGCTACATGGGATTGTCTTTAACAACAACAACAACAAACCTATGGGTAGCAGAAAGAGAATTCCCAATCACAAACACCCAGAAGAACTTTGGGAACTGGATTATCAAAATAGGTACATTCCAGGAAGCAAAGGCCAACCCTTAACTCCTCCAATGTCAAAACACAGAAGAACTTTGGGAACTGGATTATCAAAACAGGTATATTCCAGGAAGCGAAGGCCAACCCTTAACTCCTCCAATGTCAAAACACCATGGAGAGAGACTGGAGATGGTTCAGAGGTTAACAGCCCTTGCTGTCCTTGCAGAGGACACAGGTTCAGCTCTCATCATCCTCATGGTGGCTCACTACCACCCACAGGCACACACATAAAGGCAGGCAAAACACTCATACATATAAAAAATAAAATAAATGGGGAAAACACACTATGGAGAGAGACAACATAATTGAAGACATTTAATCTCTACATAATCTACTTCTTTCAAGAAAAATACCATGTGGTAAATGTGACCCTTGTGAGCTACTGGGAAGAAAATGAGTTGATAGTGTGAAATTGGTTTAGGATTGGCAGTTCTAATAGAAGGAATTCGTGTTAGCAGCAGAGTTCGATGGTTACTTCTCATGGAATAGCTATTTAACTGTTTTTCTTAGATGTTTGTGGCCTGGAGTCACACCAGTCAAGTAAACACAAACCGAAGCTGGATGGGGCGAGTTGGTGCCCTAGCTATAAATCTATTCCTTTAATCCTGAAGAAAGAGATGCTCTGAGAAAAATAATTTGATATTGATCTCAAGACTGGGAGAAGGAAAAATACTAGAAGCTTGGAGACAAAAGCAGGTCTTCACAGTCAATTTTCGAACAAGACACTAAGCACCTACATTTGATCTCAACCTTCTAAACTAATCCTTTCAATGCTACCTCCTGAATTTCTTAGATGTCTAATTTACTTAGTGACCTTTTGAAATACACTTTAAAATTAAATTATGGAAAGAAGTATCCTAATGATTTAGTTGAGAAATGGATGTGAGAGGCATTCTTGTATATTAAATGCAAGGAAGTGCATACTGGAGTAAGTCCCCAAGCATATTATTAACATAAGAGAACCCAAAGTCTGTAGTCAGTTCTGAAAAACTCCAGGGGAAGCAACCCTTTGGCCATAATGAATCTGAGAAAATGTGCCAGAATAAGGCAGTCTTCATTATACATAGAACTCAGTTGTAGAAGAGGCTGTGCCATGTACTGAATGTGGAATACTCGCGCCTGCACATTAAAACTGTCCAAAGGAAGCTCCCTGACTACTGCAAATGATGAGCAAGCTGAATGATGCGGCATTCCGCCACTAGAAAGTCATCAAGTTCATGATCAGAAGTTATCTTCTGCCACAAGTCAAACCTCTCTCAGACATCAGAACTAAGAAAACCAAAAGAAGAGGGCAGTAGAGATGGCATACTACAGACCAGCCATTACTTCATTGCAGAGCACTCTAACACACACAGAAATGCTTCTGGAATGAAGGTAGAAAACCTTATGCCAGAATTTATCCTTCAATAACACCCACTTTTTGCACTGGGGTGAAATCCTATGAATTTAACTTAAATGGGAACACCTTTTCATGTAGTCATATCTTAATAAATGTGAGAGCATTTACTAGGAGACCTAAGAAAATACTGAATATAGGAAAAGTTACCCTGAAAATCAACATTTATGTCAAAGAACTTACTGCACAGTAAAGAAAATCTGTCTTTCAGAATCCACACTTCCCTGTATACCTCAGAGAACTAAAGAAAGTCAAGCAATCTCCCAGTTAATTCCTTCAGCTAAGGAAAGAAATTCTTCAGTGTGGGGCTAGAGAAATAGCTCAATTGGTAGAGTGCTTGCCAAGAATGCAAGAGGTCCTGAGTTCAAATCTCAGCTCTGCATTAAACCAGATATGGTAGGCAATGCCTGTTGTCCCAGAACTGGGGAAGTAGAGGCATCTTCAGCGGCTTAGAGAGCTTCAGAACAACCTGAGCTGCATGGGACTCTCAAAGAAGAAAAAACAAACACGTACAATCCAAACTACAACTAAAAATTCTTCATGAAGTTAGATACTTAGTTCAGAATTAGAAAACATAAAAAAGACAGAGACCTATGCAAAGGATGACGGTTAAGGTGCCTTCAGCCACAGTCAGACTTAACATAGCAGAAAAGTCACAGGACAGAGAAACAGCACACAAAACTACGGAGTAAGGGGAAGAACCCTGCACTAACTATTGGGACTACTGACTATCAGGGGACTCTTGGGACAGAGAAACCCAACCAGCACTAAAGAAGCAGGAAAGTCTCCTGCCAAAAGACAGAACTCTTTGTAGACTGGAATACAAACACAGAAACCCTAAGAGGAAAAAATGGAGGAAATGTTTCACCAAAACATGACAACTAAGTGAACGTCAAAGAAACAGTATTTTGAATATTTTGAAAGTGTGAAAATTTTCAATAGGAAATTAAAAGCATAGGGAAACTATATTAAGTTAGGGATTAGGTAAAACACCTGTTCTTCTGAAAATATTGTTCTAACATCCATACTTCATATAGGGTATCTAAGCTTTTATATATATATATATATATATATAATTTCATTTGTATATGTGATAATATATATGAATTAAATATATATACATTTTTCACTTGTATATGTGATATATATAAATGAACTAAATATGACATATTAATGAAATATATATAAATAAAAAATATACATATATAAATGAAATATATAAATGAGCTGGGGAGTTAGTTCAGTGGTTAGGAATACTTGCCGCTTTTGCAAAGGACCTGAGTTGGTTCCCATCACCCACATTGGGCAGTTCACACATGCCTGTTAATCCAATTCTAGGGAATTCAATGCCCTCTTCTGAACTTTGTGGGCACCTGCACACACATGGTGCACATACAGAAAAGCAGACACATATGCATACAATAAAAACTAAGAAGAAATAAATGTGTTTTCAACTAAGTATCAGGAAGTTATCTCACAATAGCACAGGAGAGGTGGCTCAACAGTGAAGAGCATTTGTTGCTCTTGTATAAGACCTGGGTTTGGCTCCCAGCACCCACATGGTGATGCACAACTATCTGTAACCCTAGCTTCAGGGGACCCAAGCCCCTCTTCTGACCTCCACAGATCCCAGGCACTCATGTGGTGTGCATACATACATGCACGCAAAATACCCACACACATAAAATAAAATAAATCTTTAAAAGATATCTTACCATATGATACAGTATATGAAAATATAATTAACAATTAAAAATATCATGGCACTGTGCTTCCTGCAATATAAAAATGGTATTGGAAGGCTAGGGCTATAGTTCACTGGTCAGCACCTGACCAGGGTACATGAGGCCTTGGGGTTCAATCCTTAATATCACAAACAGTAAAGAAGGATTTAGACTTGGCCTGTGAAAAGGTCACTGTGTAAAGAGGCAAGGTTGGCAGTGAGTTTCCAGTAGTCTCTCCATCAGGAATGGTGTCTGCGGAACTGATATTTATTCAAGGTTTGCGGGAATAAGACCTGCAAATGCAAACAAATCTAAGTAACTGAATAAAACTATTGAGTATTACTCATTAGATACTACAAGTGTGTACAGAAAATATTTACTTGTTTTTCTTCACATATTCAAAATTATTAAATGTAAAATTTCACAATGTATAAAAGTAGAGAGAAAAAATACACCAAAAGACCAGAGAAACATGACTATGATGTAATAAACGTATAGAAGAAAGACAGTGGAGACTGTAAATCCCACTGCTTACTATTCTTTCTTTGGTATTTGGTAGACTTCACTACTGAAACCATCTGGGCCTAGATTCTTCTTTACAGGAAGGAATTTCACGTAAAAAAATTCCATTTCTTTAAGAGAGACAGCACTGTTCCCATTATCTCTTTCTTCTTGCCTTTCCAGTAGGTTGTCTTTCAAGAAATCTAGCGATTTTGTCTAAGTTGCCAAACTGTTGACATAAAGTTGTATATCCTAGTTATCCTTTAAATAACTATGGGATCTACCTCTGTCATTCATGAGATTAGTAATTTGGGGGCCCCACCTATGTGGGTGAGCATCTCAGTTTTATTGATTCACTAATAAAATAAATAAAGCAGCTCTTAATGTCTTCGTCTTTCTCTTCTCAGTCCCATTGATTTCCACTTTAATCTTTGTCATTTCTTCCTCCCACTTATTTGGGGCCTCATCTGCATTGCTTGTACAAATACACGCACATTTACCCAGACTAGTTGCTCTTTTTGGAGTTAAAAGTGGAAACAGAGGTCACCAATTTGAGACTGATTTTCTTTTTCGTAAGACAGAAACTTAGCACTACTTCCTAAGTACTATTTTCAATGCAGCTCATAAAGATGTGAAATGTTGCCTTTTAAGTCAAAATATCTTCTAACTTTTCCCTTTGAATTTATTTGACCTATAGGTTATTTAGAAACATGATAAGTTTCCAAATAGCTGGGACTTTTCCCGGATACCCCCTGCTATTGATTATAACATAATTCAACCACAAAGAGCAAATATACTGTAAGGTGTAGTGTGCTGTGAAGACTTGTGAAGAACTTGGCCAGCAGTTCCTGAGGGGAGACCTCTACAGATGACAAGTGGGTCAAGCTGGTGGTTGATGGTGCTGTGAGGTCATCTACAGCTTCACTGACTGGAGTCTACTTGATCTATTATCCACAGGAATGTAGAAATGCCAACCACCATGGAAGACTTACTGGTTTTCTCCTTCATTTCGTCTGTCTTTCCTCTCGTGTATTCAGAATTTTGAATAGTGGAAAATGTTCAAAACTGTGTAGTATTCTTGATGGACTGATTCCTGAAACTCTGAAATGACTGTGTTTATCCTGCATTACTCCTTCTCAAGTCAGCCTACTGTACTTTACCTTATCTAGCTTTCTTCTCATCTCTATTAGTACTATAATTTTGTCATCCTCTTAACGGTGCCTTTATATTTAAAATGAACTGTGTGAGAGCCAAGGAGACACCATTACAGGTTGCTCAGTCTTCTATCAGAGATCAGGCCTCAGTTTCAGTTTCCTGAGACTAAGCAAGTCCTTTCTGAAAGAAAGGGCCATCCATCACCAACGCCCCCACCCCCAACAGCAAGGAAGAGGGGAACTGCATGGTATCAGGCCTGAGCCAGTCCCCACAGTATCTCAAGGCAAAACCAAATAAGGACAGAGCCTGGAACTTGTCCAGATTTGCCCCAAAATGGAAAAACTGTAGCCCTAGCCAGCTCCTGCTAGCCCTAACCAATCAAGAAGATACTAATATGACTGTCACTTGCATAAACCAATCTTAAATAGAATGACCTCACTATCTTTAGAATTTGTTTAGCTGTGTATAAAAGGAGGTTGCAAGCTTCTCTCAAGGTCACCATTTTGCCTATATGTCAGATGTGTGGCCCCAAGCATGCTGGAACTCATACTCTCAAGATAATAAATGCTCTTTCTGATGGCATATGTGGATGGTAGTCTTTTGTGGGACTTTTCCAGGACCCTTACAGACTGTTCTTTAAAAATAAAATAGAAAGTGAGGAGAACTGTATGTTCACTGAAGTTCTCAATATTATCAGAATGTTGCAGAAACATTCCAAATTATAGAGTTCTAACACCAAAAACTAGTTCCTGTAGTAAAAGTGGAAAAGCCATTAAGGACATTATTAGATCAACTGGTAAAAAAATAGAATATAGATGGTAAATTAGACAGAAAGCAATGTACTAGGAGAAGATATAATATAAAGGAACAGATGATAAGGCAAATGGGAAGCTATTAACACTAAATGAATTTGGATAAAGGGTATAAAGCTGTTCTCTTACTATTTTTATTTTGTAGCTTTTGTATACTTCAAATTTCCTAAAGAAGGGCGCAGTTTTGAAAAACCGACCCAGTGTGATCTGGGTCCTAGCCCCTCATATGAAAGAGGGTTTGCCCACTTGCTAGCTGACTCTGTCTCCCCTGCTCCTTTCTCTTTCCTCATCAGACCATTTTGTTAAGCACAGAAACAACAAACAAAATATCTCCTGACTCATGGCCACTCCAAACTTACTGAAAAACTCATCTACTCACACTGTCTCACTTTATCACCACTCAGCTGGCTGGTGACATCACCACACACTAATTCCGCTTGCTGGAGTCAGTCACACTTTCTTCCAGGCTGCCAACTCCAGTGGCTGCCCCTCACTCTGCTACCTGACCTGCGAGCAGGTCACTGGCCACTCTCTACTTCCTCTGGCTTTTCAACTAACATTCATGGTTTTCCTTCTGTCATCCTGAAGTCTCCTTTACCCTTTCCACATCCCTTACCTGACCCCATTAAATAGAGTTCCTAAGTTCTCAGTCCACCTATCTCTGTCCAAGTAGTTTCATCCCATCCATGATTTTAAAAAATCATCAACATGCTAGTATTCCCAATTTTATTTCTTTATCCCAGAGCTCTCCTGAGTTCCATATGCAAACACTTAATTGAGCTGACATATGGATTAAGACTTCTGAAATTAAGACATCCTAAAAAAATGAACTCTTGACCTCCTCCGGCTTTAAACAGCCAATCATTTCCATTCCTTCTATTTCAGCCTTACTCTTAGTCCTCCAGCTGCTCAGCTCAGAAAACAGCCTCAAAGCCAGACATGGCAGGGTGGGGCATGCCAGTGTTCCCAGCATGCAAGAGGCTGAGACAAGAGATCAAAATTATGCAGCCACTGCTGGCTATATAACAAGACCCAGTCTGTGACAGTTAATCTGAATTGTTAATTCAGAGGGACTTAGAGTCACCACAGAAACTCACCATGTCAGTGAGGGAGCACCCAGATTAGCTTGAGGTAGAAAGTCCACCCTAAATGTGGGCGGTAACATTCCTTTGGTTTGGGTTTGAGCTGAATAAAGGAGAGGAAGCTGAGTGTAAGCACTCATTGAGCTCTCCTTCCTGGCTGTGGAGGAACTGTGACCAGCCACCTCAAACTCCTTCCACGACGACTTTCTGCTGTGAAGGACTGTACCCTGGAAACATGGGCCAAAATGAACCCGTTCCTCCTTAAGTTGCTTTTGTCGAGTATTTTAGCACAATAACAAGACAAGTAACGGTCTCAAAACACACACACATGCGCACACACACACAGTAAAATGGAATCATCCTATGGGTATTACATTATAAGTGACATTTTTGTCTTCATGGTTTTGAATGGTTTAACATTTCCTACTACAGACTCATCGTGCTTGTAAGTTAACTAAATCAAAATGAAAAGAACTTCTTGATAAATCTTTCTTGATGTCTTCCTTTAATTTATGTTGGTATGATAAAACACCCTGACAACAAGCAGTCTGGAGGGGGAAAGGTTTAGTGCAGTTCACAATTCTGGGTCCCAGACCATCACGGTGGGAACATTGCCATGGCAGACTTGCTGGGCCACGGTCAAGAACACAAAGAAATGAATGCATGCCTGCCTGGTGCTCAGCTGGCTCTCTCTCCTGTACCGTTCAGAGCACAATGGCGCTGTCCATATTCAGGGCGGGTCTTCCCATCTCCATAACACAATTAAGAATGATTCCTCATAGGCAAGCCCACAGGAGCCAGCCTGATCTCGGCCACTGTCACTGGGACTCTCTTTCCAGGTGGCTCCTGGTTGTGTCGAGCTGACAATTAAAATTAACCACTGCTGTGAAGGAGAAGGTGCCTCTGTGCAACCTCACGCCATCATATTGCTAAAAGAAAAAGAGCTGAGGAAAAAAATAAATAAGGCCCAGCTGATGTGAGATATTCACAGAGAAGCAGTCGAGAGTGGCATTAACAGTGACCAGCTACACCTGATGCTCATATGTGCTGAAGTCAGGGGTAGCTTGGAGGAGTGCTTTTCTTCTCCTGGACATGGGCACTATAATTAACAGTGAGCAGGAGGAAAACTGGGCAGATTGCAGAGATGCAACCAGGGACTGGATATACTGTGGATGAAAAGATGGCCGGAGCCGTGAGGGCTCCATAAAAGGAGGCAGAAGTGGTACAGGAACCTGAATATGCTATCCTACAACTTGCCATGGAGAGAACAGCTTGAGAAGAAATGATCTCTACCATTGCCTCAGCCAGTATCAGAGAACATAAGAAGTATACTGAACAGTTGCCCCAGCAGGCATGAGTCAACCTGGCAGCCAGGAAGAGACACCTAGTCACAAAGGTAAATCCAACTAGCCAGGCCTTCCACACCCTTCAGAACTTCAGTGACACAGAATTCCATATGGCAAGTACGATCCCCAAAATACCAGAGATGAGTCAGTAACTAGCAGTGAGCGGTGTGGGGCTCAGACTAAGGAATTATGGAAGGAGCATGAGTCCCACACAGCAGGAAGAACACGATGACTTAAACTGTGTGAATAACCGAAATGATCAGCCCTCACCACATCAGCAGAGACTACCATAAAAAAAAGCATTCAAGAGAGGAGGAGAAACCACGTCCATCCAAGTTGGAAGATGTACTAGCTGAGGTTACAGTATCCTCTACTGCGTTTTATCTCTTTATTTTTAGTTTTATTGGTACTTTTCTACTTCACTTGTTCTAGTTTCCTTTCTGTTGCTATAATTAAAAAAAAAAGTGCTGACAGAAAGAACATTAAGGGAAAAGGGGTCTGGTCTATTCAGGTTACAAATCCAGGTTATGGTCCGTCACTATGGGAAAAGGCAAGGCCAGAACTTAAAGCAGCCAGCCACAGCCACGGTCAATAGCAGAGCGAATGAACATCTCTGTGCCCCTGTGCTCAGCTCACTCTCCACTTCCACAGTCCAGGATTCCCAAACTCAGGGAATGGTGCCACCACAGTGGGCCAGGTCTTCTCACAACAGTACAATCAAGACAATGCCCCCCAGACATGCCCACATGCCCATCTGATTTAGACAATCTCTCACTGAGAATCTCTTCCCAAGAGGTTCTAGATTGTGTCAGGCTGATAATTAAATCCATCATACTTGTTTTGTTTTGGCTTACTCATTGTCTGAACATAATTTCTATGGCTCGTCATACAGTTTTTCTGAATACTCTTTCTTTGTCTGTACCTATCCTATATTTCCTCTACTATTTATCATGCTTCTAACCCATACATTTACACTCTCCCACTTCTATCCCATACGTTAACACTTTCCCTCTATTCATACTTTATTCTGCCATTCTCTCTTTTCCAACTCCCATCTTACCACTTACTTACCAATACCTTAGCTTTAAAAAAATAGTAAGTACTATTAACAATTAACCTGTTTCCCAAACACTTCCCCAATACTTCTGTTTCTGAAACAAGTTAACATAAAGCCCTGTCAAATCATTATGTCTACTACTGCTTGCTTACAATCATAACTTAAGTAACTAACATCTTAGTATACACAGCACTGTCTGTGACCCTGCACTCCCAGTTTGTGTTTAAGGAGTGACTTCTTAAAATTGACTATGACTATTTCTACACTGGGCCTATCAACCTCCACCAGTTGTGTTTGCTTCTGAGGACAGTATTCTTCTCTTGAAATAGCACGCAGGTCATGTCTGGTGCCCTGAACACCAAGGGGTCTTAACTACTGAGCTAGACCTCCAGTCCAGTGGAGATATTTGGATGCACTAAATCTGTAGATTGCCTCTGCTAGTACACCCATTTTCACAGTGTTGATTCTGCCAATCCATGAGTGTGTGAGATGTTTCTACCTTCGGTTTTATCTTCTATTTCTTCAGAGTTTTAAAATTTGTACTGTAGAAGCCTTTTGTTTTCCTGGTTAGGTTTACCCCTGGGTTTTTGGTTGGTTTTTTGGCTTTGAAGCTAGTATGAATGGGATTGCTTTTCCTGATTTCTTTCTGAGCATGTTCATTATGTATGCAGAGGAAAGCTACTAATTCTTGTCTTTATTTTATAGCCTGCTCTTTTGCTGAATGACTCATTTTTAAGAGTTTTCTGATGGAGTCTTTAAGGTCTTTTATCATCTGCAAATCAGCATAATTTGACTTGTCTCTTACTTGTCTTCAGTTCTGTCTCTTGTGTTATTCCTCTAAGGATTAAATGACCATACGGAATAAGAGTAGAGAATGTGAATATACATCTTTTGGGTACAGACCTAAAGGACTCTAAATTAACATACCACCAAAATACCTACATGTGATGGCTATTCTTGGTTGTCGACTTGACTACATCTGGAGTTAACTAAAATCAAAAAGTGGAGGGTGTACCTGTGAAGGATTTCTGCCTAACTGGAAGTAGGAAGATCCATTTCTAATCCAGATCTTAAGGCAGGTACACACACACCATTAATCTGATCTTGAGGTAGGAAGACACATCTTTAATCTGGGCCACACCTTCTGCTGGAAACCCATATAATATACAGACATGGAACAAGGAAGCTTTTGCTTTTTGGCTGCTTGCCCTCCCTTGCTAACAAGTCCACTCCTTCATTGGCATTACAGCCTAATTCTTTAGGATTCCAGTATATACTGAAGATGAGCTGAGACATCCAGCCTGGTGGACTGAGCAACTTCTAGATTCTTAGACTTTCCATTCACAGTTAGCCATTGTTGGATTAGCTGGATCACAGCCATTAAATCATTCTAATAAATCCCATATATATATATATATATATATATATATATATATATATATGAAATATTTGTAGCATATATTACTGGTAAATACACTATCCCCTCAAAGTCTTAAGAGCTTTTGAAAACCAAGGAATAAAATTCACACACAACCACACAAATTTAGAACAACGGACAAAAGTCATGAAAATGCTTCCTTAGGATATGATAAACAAATGTCCCTTGATATAGGACATGATGCTCAGCTTCTACAATAAAGTTTTATTCATGACAAGAATAAAATTATGTTGTTAGCTAGAAAATGGGTACAACTAGAGACCATCCCATTACATGAAATAATCAAGGCACAGAAAGACTAATTTTCTCTTATTTGAAGGTCCTAGACTTCTTTAGAGATACATAACCTCCCAACACACACACACACACACACACACACACAGAGTGGACAAGTGCACACACACATGCACGCAGCATAAAAGCAAAAGGAATACGGAGAGAAGGAAAAAGATTAAGGTGAGGCAGACAGAAGTTGAGCTATAGGAAAGGAATGGAAAGACAATAAAGATGGACAAAGCACATAATTCACTTGAAAGAAATTATCTTCATGAAACCCATCATAATGTATCATAAATCTACACCAATAAGAAAAAAGAAGAAATAAAAACACCACAATGGCAGCAAGGATATGGGAAAAGAGGAACCTTTGTTGGTGAGAATGCAAACTGGTGCAGCCACCCTAGAAAGAAGTATAGATTTCTTAAAACCCGAAACTAGAACTACCATATGACTGAGCTATACAGCTCCTTGGTCCTTCTGGAGATGTTTACACATCCATGTTTACTGCTGCACTATTAATAACACTTGAGAAATGGAACCAGCCTAGAAAGTCCATCACAAGATGAATGAATAAAGAAAATTTAACACACAATGGAATTTTATTCAGCCATAAAGAAAAAAATGAAACCATGGCATTTGCAGAAAATGAATGGAACTTTATGTAAAGTGAAATATGCCAAACTCAGAACAACAAATACTCTCAAATATGGAACTTGGATTTTTAATGTGGGGATGGGGGCTATGTACAGGTCACGAAACTGGAAAGGGGACTGTGAAAGGGAATGAAGAAATCTTAAGCACAGAGGAGAGGAAGAAAAAAGAGAAAGTTAAAGAATACATGTGACATAAAAGCAGATGGGGGGCTGTGAGGTGAGGAAGGGAACCAGCCAGAGGGGACAGGGAAAGATGAGGAAAAAGGACAGAATGTACATGAAAGTACTAGACTGAAACCCAGTACTCTGTACACTAAATTACATTTTTTTTAAATTTAAAGCTCTTCTTTTGAATAATGAGAAGCAAAGACATATTTAAATACAATGCACAATCTGCTTAACTACATTGTTCTTAATTTCAGTTTTGTGAATGTCTACTGAAAATATTAACTTTCACATTACCAGAAGTGTTGGGATTTACTGCAGACATCACAGAATCCGCTTCTATCTAGAAAAGAACAAAGATTGAAAGGACGTGAAATTTTATCAGATGTTTCAAAGTATAAGTTCTGAATTCCTGGGGAATGGGAAGACATGTATTTTATGGGAAGACAGCTTTACTGAACCTAGTAGACAATAACCTCACTTGACATTCTGATGGTCATTTTTCTCATTCGTTAACATCCACAAAGGATTCAAATCTGCCATGATACCCCCCAAAACTTTACTGACCAATAGCTTAAATATATGAATCAATTTGGCTGTCTTATATAGATTATAACCTAAAATATGACCTTTCTGTTTTATAAAAACAAAAAGTAGTTGTTACAATAGCTTTATTCTTCCATTTTCCTGGTGTTAAAAGTACCCCAAGCCTGGTGTGGTGGTTCACACCTATAATCTCAGCACTTGTGAGACTGAAGCAGGTAGGGAGGGACTCAAGCCTGCATGGCCACACAGTAAAAGCCTATCAATAAAAGAAGGTGATAGAATAAAACAGTAATACGTGATCAGTGCAGAAACATGAAGACTACAAATTACAGAGAAGACACTTTAAAATTCAGTAGATACCACTGTTAACAGTTTGGTCTAGTGCAGCTTGTTTTTGCTTGTTTTTGCCTAAGCAACACAAAACAGTTGTGAACACACTACATGTGAAGTTCTGGAGCCTGCTTTAAGTAAATATTAACACAGAAGCATTTCCCTCCCATTGGTGATAGGGGCTTTATATGTAAACACTAAGGAAACCGAGCCTTGATAGTAATTGACAATTTTTTTTTTTCTGGTGCCAGTTTTGAATCTTTCACAATCTTGAGTCCCTGCATTTCCCTGGCTTCCTTGTGTCCCTTCCCAATGGTTCCCAGTCCATCCTTGTCATGAATTCCCTGCCTATCTTTAAATGCAGGCTTCCCCAAAGCTCTTTCCTTGGCATGGTGCCTTTCACACCCTGCAGAAGCTTCCTACAGAGTGGCATTCAGTCTTACAATTTGAGCTAACCCTTATAAACTGAGCCCCAAAACTACCTCCAGCCCCCACCTCTCTACCCAAATGAGGTTCTTATTTAAGAGATGAAACCTCAAAACCCCATACAGTATCTAACAGTCAAATGTACAGGGAACACCTCAATCTCAACTGACTCCCCTGAACCCACTTCCATCTGAGTTCTCTCCTAGTCGACGATGCCACCATCATTCACTGCCAGCATACCCAGGCAAACACCAGGGCATAGCTTGTCTTACTGCCACAAAGGGCTCCTAGATGCTTCATAGAACATTAGTCGCAATTCTCCAGTCTAAACGACACCTATTATAGCTGCCCACCCACCAGGCCCCTCCTGCCTATTTATAAAATATCTTCTCTCTCTTGATGTCTATCAGTTTTCTAAGCTCTACACAAAAATGAAATTGCTTCAAAGCAGAAACTGTGTTTATTCATCTTTACATCCCCAGCATCTAGCAAGCACTCCTCTTATTAAACAGACTTACTTCATAGACTTCATTCTGCAAACATCAATGTATAAATGACTTACTATATAAGTCCTTTGTGAAATGCTATTGTAGTGTGATGGTTGTTTAAAGTAACAATTCATAGTTAATTCTTCAAAATCACATTCTCTACGATGGGAATGTTTTATGTGTCTCATTTAATTTGCTAACTTACAATCAGTATTTTATTTGTTCAAACATTAAAAATTAAACTCTAGCACTTAATCTAGTATAAAATTTAAAATACAAGAAGGTATACATTGGGGATTGGAGAGATGACTCAGTGGTTAAGAGCACGGGCTGTTCTTCCAAAGGACCTAGGTTTAATTCCCAGCACCCACATGGCAGCTCACAACTGTCTGTAACTCTAGGTCCAGGTGATCTGACACCTTCATACAGACATACGTATAAGCAAAACACCAATGTACATAAAATAAAAATAAATAATTAAAAAAAGAAGGTATACATTGAACATTTCCTCTCTGATAAAAGTTTATTGTATGCACGGCTGGCAGGTGTGAAGGTGATTTGCCCTGATCCTGCTTAATTGTTTACTGACCCATAACGAGATATGTCATCTCCCTAAAAAATTAACTGTGAGGGCCATAGATTGTCTCAGCAGGTCAAAGCACTTTCTATCATGCCTGGTAACTTGAATTACTCCTGGGACTCACATAGTCAAAGGGAAGAACAGATTCCCATAAGTTGTCCTCTGACCTCCACAAACTCCCCCATATATACCCATCCACAGAAATAATGTAAGTTTTTAAAAAGACAAAAAAAAAAATGTAAACTCTCAACCCAGGATGCAAAGCAAAAGTTGTTGAATTTCATCAAGTGTATGTACAGGACCACACTGCTGTACCTGTCATTAAATTCTTCGCATAGTCTACAGTTAAAATAAACTCCAGGGGGATAAAAAGCAAAATGAGAGAAGCTCTCTTTCCAGGTGAGCCCGGGTTAAATACAGTGCTTTAAATCATTCAGCCTTTCCGGGTCATCTGCCTGGGGAAAGGATTGCAGGTTAGCTGAGCAGCTGCAATTTCAGAGGCAGTCCAGGCTAGGACTCTGAACTCCTAACTGGCCTCTCAGGAGCTGAGCATCTCCAGCTTTCTGAATCCTGCAAGCCGTCTGCAAAACCTATGTGTGTGCGTGGGGCGGGAGGGGGGGGAGGGAGTATATTTACTGTGGAGTTGTGGTGCACTCAAGCGCGTGGAAGGGTACAGAAGTGGGGTATCACAGAGTCCCTGGCTACACCCTCTCATGAGAGCAGGAGAGCCCCTAGCTGTCAGTTCTGGGGAAAGGGAGGGCACTCTAGGCATAGGAGTGGGGCTGCTGCTGCTTGATGGTTACAGTTTACTCTTTTGAATTTGTACGGTGTCTTAACTCTGATTAGTTCCAGTTCAGCAGCTTAACAAGAATGGAGCCGTCTCTAGACTTCGTACAGCAGGCAAGCAGAACTGCACAAAGACAGGTAAGCAGGAAACTAGTTACAGAAATAGAAGGTTCATCGGGGTTCAGCTGCGTTCTAATTACCGGGAGGTATGAAGCCCTTTCTGGGGAGTAACAGCCACAATGTTTCAAGTGCACCCTCCACGGTGAAAGAAGCAGTATGGAAAGAAGTTAAGAACCTGAGGAAGTGGGCATGGTGAGAGCCAAGGCTGATTTCTGGGCAAGGCAGTTTCTGCATGCACTCTTACATTCACAAGAGCTGTGACTACCTGCACAAGCCTGGGCCTGTCAACACTCTGCCAGGGAAAGGAAAGAGACTCATGGGACCCTACCCTCCCTGAGGATTTATACAGCGTGAACAGTTGATAGGGAAAAAAGATATTTTCATCAGTGGTGTAGACTGTGGTAAAGTACCCATGTCCTTGTAAACAAACTCTTACCCATGTTCCCATAATCAACCCTAATGAAACTCACTGGGTCACTGTCTGTCTGACTGTCTGTTTGTCTCTCTCAATAAAGAAAAAAAAAAGACAGGTAATAAAAAAAATTCAAATGTATATATCCTGAGACTTAGATTATCAATTATATTTCTAGGAATTTTGGTGTTTTTGTTTATTTGCCATTGTCCTAAAATGTTGTCTAGTCATGTAGTACAAACTCCTGATCTCTCTGCCTCATGCTCCCAAGCACTGCAATTACATATCCATGATATATATATGTTATATATATATATATATATATATATATTATATATATATTCTACAAAGACAACTCATGTGTGTGTGTGTTTAGATGTATAAGGATGTTCACTTCAACAATGCTTGCAGGAACTGAAATTAATTCAAACAACAACAAAAGGTAAATGGACTAAAGAGAATACAACTATTTTTTAAGGTGTGTGCTTTGGAGTTGTCGCTAATGCAACGTGCTAAATGCATGTTAAAATAAGAGTATGCAACTAATATTTTCAGTAGAAGACTATGACCACACATGTATGTAGAACAATACAGAAGAAACTGGTTAAGTGAGACCCTAGTCTAGTGGAAAGAGAAGGGATTTTGTGGACTGTATGAATGTATTACTTTTATCAATTAAAGAAAGCCACCCAGAAATTCTACTACATATATGAACTAGTAGGCAAATTCCTCCTATTGCACCACCACCCTGCCTCCCAGCCTATCCTCTCTACCATCCTATATTTCTTATAAATTTTAGGAGATGTTTTGTCGGCTCCATTGGCATAGATATCTAATTCGTGCCTGAGTTGGGCCTTTGGGGGAGGGTGTGTGGAATCGGCACTGGAGACATCTTAGAAATGGCTTATAAATCAGCTCATAAATTTGCTCCACAGCTATCAGAAAGGAGTCCGGGCCAGTTTTCTTTGGACACATTTCTATAGCATTATCTACCCCATCCAAAGAAGGGAGAAAAGAGAGGAAAGACGAGAGAGTAGCAGAAGGGAGAAAGTTCTAACCTTGGAGGGTTTGTATCCAAACAGCATTACAATCGCAACCTTAAAGTCCTCTCGACTTAAGTAGCCTTTGTTGTCTTCATCACATGCTTTAAATACCTAAGGAATATTAAACATCCGCAATTAGCCAGAAACCAGAAACACAAACATCTGAAACTCAATCTGGTTGTGGGACTTTTAAAACGCAGTTTCATTACCCTAGTTTTAATTCTCAAGCAATATAAACGCTGAGTTAAGATCCTCTCTCTGGCCCCCACCCCCAAAGTTTCAGCGGCTTGATCTCTAGGCTGACAAATCAATTCCTCTAAACCACGCCAAAGCTCAGTGTCCCGGGATTCCGAAGGTGATGCAAAGGGGGTGGGTGGGAAGAGAGAAGCTAATACAGGTGGAGGTGTGGCAGGCAGGGAAGTGATCAGTCCTGCAGCTGTGACTTGGTTGTAAGTACAGTTCTTTTCAGAGCCGATTAGGACCTGGCTGAGGGAGACCCAAGAGTGGTGACCGAAGTGGCCCTGGTCAAGCTGAGTCCGAACTCGGGTCGCGCTCCCACACCTACTTCCACCCATTTCCTGCGTTCCGAGGCTGTGGCTTCGCAAGTCCGCGGCCTGGCGCTTGCCTCTGACAGGAACATCGGCACGGACAGCAACGCCAACACCACCTAGACCGACCCAGGCAGCTCCACTTCTCCAGAAGGAGCGCAACAGCCCACCGCGGCCACGCCCACCACCGCTGGGACTCAACTTCACCGCGCAACTCCAACGTCTCCACCCATTGGCCAGCCTCAGAGCCACTGGCGTTGATTTCGTAGTGTCATTGGCCAAACGCTCTGTTTAACAACGGGGAGGAGCTCCCAAGGCCCGCCCCCAGTACTTAGTTCCGCCCCTTCTCAGTTTTCTTGACTCCTTGAACGCCGCTGAGGGAGCTTGGGTGACTCTCGATGCTTTTTAAACATGTTCTGATTGCTTTCAGGCTTTCTATCAAACTTGCAATAAACTCTCTTTGATTATTTTGACCCACGTCTTTTCTAGACTTTGTAGGAGACACAAAATAATGTGAAGAAAGCACACACGCACACGATATTGAGTGAACTCCCAAGATTCATTTTTAAATTAAGCCCATTGCACGGCGATCTCAGGGCAGCTACTAGGTTTATTTTCGCCCTCTTGGTAACCCCAGCACTTAACACTAAGACAAACGAGACGATCCGTTAGAGTGTTTACACAGAATTAATCAACCTCCGGGAAGCAATGAGGCTGACTCAAGGAATAGCACAAGCATCCCACAGGAGACATCTTTATACAAGAGGAGAAATGTGCACTAGAACTTCGTTTTCCAGACTGACTTATACCAGACTCCTCTACCCTTCTGGCAGATCAGTGAGACTGATAAGAACACGCCCGTTTCAAAGGAGAGTCATTCGAGGTGCCGAGCTTTATGGGAACTCATTTAACTTTTTATCCTGCAGCAGATGCTAAAGTCTGAAGCAGCTGCCTTTTACTTCAGCTCACCTATCTCCGAAAGCACGCTGCTGCTGTCACAGCCCTGAGAGCCTGAGACTGCCTAAGAGCAGCCCCAGAAAGAGGGTGTCGTTTGTTGATTAACTACAAGAGAACCTAGGGTGCAGCTTTCTGTTTCTCTCTTCTTAAGGTGTCAACAGGAAAGAGGGGAGAGAGCGAGGAGCTGGGTTTCCAGTAGGGCTCGCGAATAAGGCGGACTTTAGGGCCCAGCGGCGGGCTTCCGGAAGTGGAAGCAGCCGGCCGACCTGGCAGCGGCGCCAGAGGGTTTGAATGACGCGCATGCGCGGGCGCGCCGCGGGGCGGGGTCTCGGCGGCGGAGGTCTGGCGGGGCAGGTAGGTGTCTGCGGCTGCGGGCGCCGTCTCGGGGCGGTCTCTGGCGGCGGCGGTAACTCTGCGCCCGCCCTCCTGATGGCGGCGCGCTGGCCTGGGCGATCCGACGTGGTCGCTGGGAGGCCTGTAGGGCTCGGTGCGGACCGCGAGGAGACCGTCGAGGCCGGGGTCCTTAGGCACGGCCCCCTCCTCCCCGAGCCCCGGATCCAGCGGTCCTTGCCCCTGGAGCGCTCTGCAAAGGCGAGGGGCAGGCGCTCCCCACGGGGCACGCTCTGAACCTCTCTGCCCTCGCTTTCCACATCATGGGGACGGCCGTGAAATAGGGTGCCTTGAGGGTGAAATGAGTCTGTTACCCTTGCAATGGTGTCCGGGCAGAGCCGAGCGCCCGGGCAAGTTGACAGCTTCGCGATTTGCTTAGCGTACCCCCAAATTACCCACTTCTCCATGGCAGTCTCCTTAAGCACCCGGTACCCCCAGCTCCTGCGGAAGCGTCTTTATTGCCACGTGCTCACAGAGTTGTACGGAATATACTCATTTCAGAAGGTTAAACTGGCCAAGGCACTCCTCTTGCTAAAACACGGAGTGAGAGTCCTATTGTTTTAAGAATAAAATTTGGCTTTTGACAGCTTTACCTCACTTCTCCCATCCCTTTCTTTCTGGACCACGCCTATATTAAGGTTAGTACCCTCTTAACACCTCCTGGCCTTTTGCAAGTTGGGTTGCATCTGTCTGCAACGCTGTTCACCTGTCTTTTAGCCTGCTGATCCTTGGTCTCACATGCTGCTCCAGAAATGATTCCAAAGAAAGGTTATCCCTGTAAAATGTAATGAGCATCTAATCATCTTGACTTTTAGATTTTTTTTATGTGTTAATTTGTGCCTTTCGCCCTGAAATTAAACTTGCCTAGGATAGACGCTGTATGTTGTTAACTCTTTATTCTCATTTCTTAATTCTGCGTGCTACTGGGCTCAGAGGAAGGACCTCTATGAGGAGTTTGGTGCCTGGGTCTCAAAGGTCTTAATGTAGCAGAAATACTCAGGGTCTGCTCAGCTGGGGGTAGAGGAAGCAGTGTTCTGATTGGAGTGCTTTTCTGCATCAACTCTGTGTGTGTGTGTGTGTGTGTGTGTGTGTGTGTGTGTGTGTGTGTGTGAATGGGTATGCAATTGTGGAGTGTCTTCCTCTTTTGCTCTCTGCCCTATTGTGGTGAGTCAGGGTCTCTCACTGAAAGGGAAGAGGACAGTTTCTTCCAGGGTGGCTGGCCATTGAATTCTTGAGACCTGCTTGTCTCTACCGCAATGTTGGGGTTACAGGTATATGAATCATGCTGGGCTTTTAGGTGGGGATGGGGTGATGGGGATTGCAAACGCTCTTACCCACTGAGCCAAATCTCTAACCCTCCATGGACTTTTTTTAAGTCCTTAATAAAACCTCTGATGACATTCTGAGTTGCTGTCTAGTGAAAGGATTTTTTTTTTTTTTTTTTTTGGTTTTTCGAGACAGGGTTTCTCTGTGTAGCTTTGCGCCTTTTCCTGGAACTCACTTGGTAGCCCAGGCTGGCCTTGAACTCACAAAGATCCTCCTGGCTCTGCCTCCCAAGTGCTGGGATTAAAGGCGTGCGCCACCACCGCCCGGCTAGTGAAAGGATTTTATAAGATTTCTTTTTCATCTTGGTGCAGTGTTTGCCAAATCTCATTGCCTCACCTGCCTCCCTAGTTTTTATCCTCTTTACACATATGCTGTTATTTATTTGAATCCACTACTATGCAAATACTGTCTTTTACAAAGTAGACTTTATGTTGCCATTGTAGCTATAATGGACTCACAAGCTACAGTCTGCTGACAGGGAATCCACAAGTGTTACAGGGGCCCACCACTGTAGTTCAAAAGCGAAATGCAAAGCATTTTTTTTTTTTTTTTCAACACTACAGCTTTCTCCTTGATTTAAGCAGAAACTGAATTGGAATGGGAAGGGAAGTGCTGTCACATGTGGTCAGTCAGTGGCAGGTCCCAGGTGTCCCCACTGGAGGAAACACCAATGCTCTGAATCAGGGCTGGGACTTAGGTGGGTAGAGGGGGTGTACCTATATTGTAATTCTCTGTTGACATCACTTACTGCAACTGTGACTTTGGACTTCTGCTCTCCTGGGCACTGCCTGTTAATCCACTGAAAAAAAGTCATTGGGAATCTGTCCTTGTCAGGCTGGGCCTTGGGAACTTTTAAAAGGTTTCAGAAGGAACCTGGTCCTGTATGAGGGAGCAGTAAAATGTGATGCTGACCAGATCCAGTCCTCCAAATTAGAAGTCATTTCCTGCGTGATCTTGACATTTATATCACAGCAGGCCCTTCTTCAACAGGCGAAGGACCTTGTTTTCATGATGAGGTTGGTAACCTGGTGGACAAAATGACAAGGTACAATTTCATTAGTATGTCACAAAGGCTATTTGCCTTCAGTGGTAAACAGCCCTCCAGCATAGTTTTGAATGTCAGCAATCTCCAAATTGAAATTATATGTAAAGCCTGAACCACACAATGATTTTGTTTTCTGAGAAATGTCTTTTTCAAAGATTTTTATTTGTGTTATTTTGCCAACTTGTTCTAGTAATTGGTAGGGATGCCACCCCCAGTGTGGTTCTAGAAAATGTAGATAAGACTAAAAACTTGAGAAACTGTCTAAAGAATTTAGAGTCACCAGAGTCCTCAAGGTTCCAGGATTCCGATTTATTAATACAGACCATGGACTCTGTATCCACGTGGGGAAGAGATTGATGAGCATCTCTTTGGATTCGGCAAAGTGGGCTCCTTGGAGCAACCAACATGTGAATGATGAAGGTCAGCATGGCGGTCTGCAAGGATGACACAAATCAGTGAAATGTTTCATGTATTGGGAAGGGGGAAAGACTGAGGTTTGGTGATGCCCACCTATAACGCCAGTGCTGCCGCTGGAGGAGAGAGAAGGGGTGTTCAGAGCAAATCTGGACTGCAAGGCAAGACTCTGGGAAAAAAAAAAAAAAGCAGACAGCTCCTTTCTCATGCTGGAAGCAGAACCATTTCTCACCCCAATTCTGAGACCTGCTCTTCGCTTCAGAATAGAGAATGAATGTAGAGAGAAAGTCCAAGTACTTACTTTCGTTAATTTTTTTATTTTGAGCAGTGCTGGGGATGGAGTCCCCTGCTCATCCCGAGTACTTTTCAGGTTTGGTTTGGTTTTGGATTTTGGGGTTTTTTTGTTTTAGTTATGTGTGTGTTTGCATTTGTGTATTGTTCATGTTTCTGTGGATGGTGTATATGTGTGTGTGTGTAGGCCAGAAGACAACCTCATTATTCAGTATGCTCTTATTTATTTGGGGTTTTTAAATTTTAATTAGAAATTTTAAATCAGCATACGAAGTATGTCATTTACAAAGTGTGCTTTTAGTAGATCTGGCCCGGCCCGCCCCACCCTCCCTTATCCCTGTCTTCTCTTTGATTTCAGGTGACATGTGTCTTTTTGCTCCCTTCCCCCCATGTTTTCTCAGCACCTTTTACCCTCTCTTCATCTCCTTTCTAGGTTTTTAGGTTTTAGGTTTTGTATCCATTTATACACACACACACACACACACAAAAGAAAACCTGTACTCATGTGAGAGAACACGTGAGTTGAGTCACCTCCTTTAATATAATACTTAGCAGATCCATCCATTTTCCTGAAATTTTCATAATTTCATTTTTCTTTTTTAATAAATATTTTTATTTTATAGTTAACTTAATTTTACATATCAGCCACGGATTCCCCTGTCCTCCCTTCTCCCACCTCCCAGCCTTCCCCCACAATCCAACCCCCATTCCCACTTCCTCCAAGGCAAGGTCTCCCCTGGGGAGTCAGCCCAGCCTGGTAGACTCAGTTGAGGGAGGTCCAGTCCCCTCCTCCCTGCACCAAGGCTGAGCAAAGTGTCTCAGCATAGGCCCTAGGTTCCAAAAAGCCAGCTCATGCACCAAGGACAGGTTCTAGTCCCACTGCCTGGGGGCCTCCCAAACAGTTCAAGCTCATCAACTGTCTCACTTATCCAGAGGGCCTGGTCCAGTTCCATGGGAGTCATTTTTCTTTACAGTAAAATTTCAGTGACTATGTGTGCCCCACCTTCAGTATCCATTCACCTGCTGATGGGTGTCTAAGCTCGCTCCACTACCAAGCTACTGTCTGTAGAGCAGCGGACATGGATGGTTTGTGGTTCTTGCTTTTGTTTTTTGACTGGTTGGTTTCACTGACTTGGAACTCACCAGGAAGGCTAAACTGGCTAGCTGTTGACCCCATAGAGTCCACCCAGCCCTTGCAATCTGCAGTCTGCCACTGAAGTAGATACTTCTGACCACCCACCCAGATTAAAGGATGGGGGAGGTGGGCAGAGAGAGATGGCTCAGCAGTTAAGAATATGTACTGCTCCTCAGAGCCTAACTTGGTTCTCAGCATCCATGCAGGGGTACCTTACCACCACCTAGGATTAACGCTAGGGGGATCCACGGCCCTCTTCCAGCCTCCTGTGATACCTACACTCATTGCAGACACAGGCATTCACAGAATTTAAAATAAATTTTTATTGTCTTAGTTTTGAAACAGCCTCGATACTTAGCTCATGCTAAACTCAAATTTACTATATTATCCAAGCTAGCCACAAACTCAAGATCCTTTTGCCTTCGCCTTGAGATTATAGGAGTGAGCCACCACACCCGGCGTGAGAACTCTTAATTGAAGATTCTGTTACTAAGTTCCTTGCTGAAGGGACCTGGCAGGCCTTGCCCCTCCCCCATTCCCTCTGTTTTTGCTAAACTGTTAGATTACATTCCTAAAGCTAGCCACCCCAGAGTTTTCCCTTATTTCGTCACTTCCTCTTCCTGAGACTGACCACCAAGATCCAGCTATCAAAGTATTGAAGTCTAACAATCAAAAGCCCCCTTTTGATTACCTTAATTAACATGCCCAATCAAAACAAACCAACTCTCCTAACAAGGGGCTTTCCCCTTTTCCCTTTGTAAACCATTTGCTTAGGGCCCACAGTCTGTCTCCTCTCTATCCAGAGGCAATTCTTTGTCCCTTTGGGACAAACAAAATCTCCTTTGTGCTGAGAACTTGGTCTTGGGGTATCTTGTACAGATTGTGGTCCTTTTTCACTTGCTACATTGGTTTAGAATTTAGGGAAGTGAGAAACCCATCCAGAGTTTTTTTTTACGTGGTCCTTTTAAATTTATAGGATTAAGTAGTCCCTTCAGAGCAAATCGGTCTGCTTAAGTAGTTCTGCTCTAGAGTCTAGAATAAAGGGTGTCTGTTAAAATAAAAAATATACAAGCAAATTCAAAAAACCTACACTTCAGCTCCTTGAAGTAAAGTCTCCTGTTGCAAATTGCCCGGTGCACAGTACACCTGTCACAGTTCGGTCGGCTGGGACAAGCTGGTTTCTTAACCCGTGTAGATCAGAAACTGTTTAGGAACATACCTAAACAGAGTTCTCAGAGCCTCTAGAAATGAGTTGGACGCCATTGAAACTAACACAAACCTTTTAGAAAGCAGATTCAAGTTCAAAATACATAGAGAACTTAGGGTCATCTATTACTGAAGGAGCAGGTGACCCCACCCACTCTGCAGCCCCCACACTTGGGCTGATAAAGTGGTGTTTGGGGCTGTTGAAGTTAAGTGTAACGGTGAGCTATGAAGGATGTCTCATGTGCTCTATATAAGAGCTTCTTGGAATGTGTTATTTTCAGTAGAAACCTTGTATGAACAAACTGGAATTAATTGAAGTTGGGTAAGGGAGAAATTGTGAAAAGTGATCAATACCTTAAAACTATGTTTTTTTGCTGGGCGGTGGTGGCGCACGCCTTTAATCCCAGCACTCAGGAAGCAGAGGCAGGCCTGGTTTCCAAAGCGAGTTCCAGGAAAGGCACAAAGCTACCCAGAGTAACCCTGTCTCGAAAAACCAAAAAAAAAAAAAAAAGAGATCCCAGGGGTAGGTAAGTGGCTCAGCCTCAGCCTCTGGTGACAGAAGTCTGCATGTATTGCGGTCTCATCTGACCAGAATTTGAGAGCCGTGAAGTTATGTTGCCAGTTGCCTATTAAATAGAAAGTAATGCTTCTGTCCTTCCTTTTCAGAAGTATAATGTCCCAGGAGAGCAGCTATGGGAGGTGGACAATATCCAGTAGTGACGAAAGCGAGGATGAGAAGTCCAAACCTGACAAGCCGTCCACATCCCGTCTCCCCCAGGCAGGGCAGGGGGCAGTGAAGGAGCCCACGTACACCTGCTCAGAGGCCCGCAAGGCTGCGCACAAGAGACAGCTCTCACCTGTGAAATTCAGCAACACAGATTCAGTGTTACTGCCCAAAAAGCTGAAGAGCGATTCCACAGAAGGTCTTGGTTGGTGTCTGTCCAGCAGCGATGATGAACAGCAGCCGGAGTCACAGCAGGAACAGCCTAAGCACATGGTGGTTCAAGAGAAAAAACGTGTCTCCTCGCCCAACATGACTACTGCCCAGAAAGCTGTAGATCGCAGCCCTCCTGCCAGCCATAGGCCTCAAAGGGCAGACGATGAGTATGAGACCTCAGGGGAAGGCCAGGACATCTGGGACATGCTGGATAAAGGGAACCCCTTCCAATTTTACCTCACTCGAGTCTCAGGGATTAAGGCCAAGTACAACTCCAAAGCCCTCCACATCAAGGGTAAGGACAAGGGTTCTTAGGAGCTGGTGAGCCATTTCCCTCTTGGTAAAGCAAGGGGGCACAGCTTAGAATGGCCTTTAAGAGCCTGTCTTAACTACTGGTGGGGAGAGTTGTTTACCCTGAGTACATGTGGCAGACAGGTGGAGTTCCAAGGGTCCTTCTCAAGGCCCCTGTAGCTCAGCCCCTAGTAACACTTGGCACAGTGCTTAGAATTGTTTACCTTTCCAAATGAAGACTAAACTTGGCTGGTAGTGCTATTTATTAAGTGCCATAAACTTCACAGTGGCTCTGTATGGTCCCTGGGCCAGCAGCATCAGAATCAACTAGACCTTGGAAATGCAGTTCTCAGCTCTGTCTTAGATTCATCAAATCAGACTCTCAGGGGTTAGAACCTGCCACCTATGCTTACTCTAAGCCCCCAGGGAATAACAATGCCTAGTGATGTTTGAGAGCCTGGTTTGGGTTCCTAGGACAAAGAAGCAAAAAATGAATGCTGTTGTATGCAGGTGGATGCTTCAGGTATGAGGCAGAGAATGGTCTCTAGTGGTTCTCTGAATTCCATGGAGGAACAGGGAAACACGTGGACTCAAAGGGCACACAGATTCCCTTTTCGCCCCTCATTCTCTCTATGGTTAGGACAGTATGGGATGAAGATTCAGAACAGAGCAGATATGTGAAGTGAGCAGCGTGTATTTGTATGGCTGTAGACACAATAAGCATCCTCTCACATTAACGTGGTTTTTGTTTTGTTTTGTTTTGTTTTGGAGGGGGGGGCTAATATTCACAGCATAGAATATTCTCAATGTAGTTTTTCCATATCAAATGCATGGTAGTACCTCTATTCTCCTGTATGATGTATAAATGTTGATGGGTTTAATTCCATAGTAGTAAGACCAACTCCACAAAATTTTGAGCATCTCTTATGTAGGTACCCTGAAGATATATAAGATACTTTCTGGTGGGATTGCTTTGTCTGGGAGAGACTGCCATAGGAAGCAGAGGGGTATGGAAAGACTGCTCTATGTAATAAATAGTAACAACTTGGTGTCTGCATCAAGATTTAAGGAGGAGATGACATCATGAGGGTTTTACATGTATTTCAATTATCAGCAGCCTAATAAGATGATCAAATGTCCTTGGACATGTGACAGATCTGCAGTTCAGAAAAGTTACATCACTTACCCAAGGTCACAGAGCTGTTAAATGGTAGAGCCACACTTGAATCCAGTTCTTGTATCTAAATTCATGCTGTTTGATGTATCCTGCTATCACTAGCCATAATTGTAGGTTCTCTAGATCTCATGGAGGACGGGCCTTCCAGTGGACCCTGGAAGATGGGTGAACTTTAAAAAGCTAGAGGTGCAGATGGGGGCCAGCTGGAAGACTGTATTGCAGCTTATCTCCTAACTCTGCTGGTCCCAAAATGAGGAGCTTTCCTACTAGTTGTTTTGTTCTTTCAAACACTTCTTAGCCCCACATCTCGCACAATGTCTAGAGGACTGCCAGAGTCACAGGAATGTAGCAGGAATTCAGCTGAATATGGTAAAGCTATACCAGGAGGAATCAGGGGAATTCTTCCAGAGGAACCCAAATCTCAAGGAGTATTTGGTGATATTTGGCTTTTAATATATCACCTGTTTCCTACTATGAATTTCTTGTGTGCTCTCATACCTTCCCCAAGAACTTCTAATAGTATATATACTTCTCTAGCATCCAAAGCCAAAAGGCAGACAGGACAAAGCATTTCATTCCAACCGCTGAGTCTCCTGAATTAAGGTAAACACCCTTACGGAGACACTGCCTGTCTCCTAAGCCTAGGTGCATAGCTTTGTTTCTTGTGCAAATTAAGCTCAGACTCTCCTTTCTTATACAGCCTTAGTGGTATTTATACTAATATTATAGACACCACTTCTAGGAATGTAATTTGAGCACATAAATTCCCTTTTTCTGATATATTAACCAATTTTAGCTCTTAGTTGACCTCGTCCCTTAACTACTCCCCTTTGGGGTTGTAAAAGAAAGCCTGACAGTCACCTCCTGAGGAAAACTCTTATCTGCCTTTATCACCCTGTAAGAATTCAAGCCTGGTGACCTTGCCTTAGCCAGAGCATTGCTATTGCATGGGTATACAACTGTAAACCTCAGAGACTTGGGGGACTAGAGTGGAGAACTGGTTGGAGAACTAGAAGGACAAGATGGGAGATGAGGAAGAGCCTGATGGGGAAGAACTAGGTGGGTAAGAACGAGATGAGAAAGACCAAGATGGGGCAGAACTAAGATGAAGGAATCAAGATAGCACTTAGAGGGAACAGCAAAAAGATGTAGAGAGAATCAGGCAAGAAAGAAGCTAAGTGTGAGAACAGAATAGAAGCGGTGTAGAGAGAGAACTGACTCAGAAGAATAAAGTGTATGGACTAAAGAGTTATGTGTACATAGATTTATTAGTGAACCCCTCAGATTAATCCACCACCAGTAGCACCTCTTCTGGAACTCTGGGTGAAGGCTGTCGAGGTGCAGGACCCCAGTAGCTTTCATTAGAGGACAGGAAGTACCCAGTAACTGTCAAATAAGTGAACTAGCCCACTTCCTTCTCAGAAGCAACTCAGTAGGTACCAGCAACCTAGAGCCAGACGTCCTGGGTCAAACCTTAACTCTCTGACCTTCCAGCTGTATGGTCACATACAGCCTCCTCCTGATATGCTCCTTACCTCAAAATCCCCAGGAGGATTGAGTTCATTTATTGAAAGCACTGAGAACGATGTCTATCCCCTAAGAAATGCTACACCAGTACAAGATGGTGTTGATTGTGGTGTAATGAACAATGCCCTTTCTAATCTGTCCAAAGTCAGGCTTGAGGGGAACCAAGTGGGATGTCCTCAGAGGTGACCTAGAGTACCAAGGATATGAGTGTACTGTTCTGGGAAGCCAGTGCTCTCTGGCTACAGGGGAACACCACTGAGGACTTAGATGGGACAGAAGGAGGTAAAGATTCAGAGGTCCATGGAGAAGAATGGACGTAATTAATGTGCATCAACAGAGTCCAATATTAAGCAGTCATCCAGGACTTAAGTTTTAGATTTTAGTTTTGTATTCTACTTTGTCAAAGAATGTGATAAATATTATGTCGTATAAAGAAATGTTATCATGAATTTTATAGGATATTACAACCTAGCCTTGTAGTAGCTTTTCAGTTTACTCTTCTCTTGATTGTCACTGGCTGCTGCTGGAAAGGGTAGTTGTTATAGAGGGTTTTTTATCTGAGAATCCATTTGTTTTGTCTTTGTAGATATTTTATCCCCTCTGTTTGGGACCCTTGTCTCTTCAGCTCAGGTGAGTTTATAATAAGTGTCTTTTCTTTGGGTGAGGAGAGATATGTGACAGGAGATGGGCTTCTCGGTCCTATACAGTGTCCCCTAAGCTGGCTTCTGCCTAGAGCCTGGCCATATTGTGGGATCCATACACAGCAGTCTCTCACGTGGCCCCCATCAGCATAGAGCATGGAGGCCACTCAAAAAGAAACACCTGACTCTTGATCAGGCCACAAGGGCTGGCCAAGAAGTCACTTCATATTCCTCCCTGAAAGAGTCAGGGAGATACCTCCAACCTCATTCATGGGATGCTGGTGCGGTACCCTGGGGATGGGTGGGTGGCATGGTGAAGACCAAATGTTGTTTGAATACTAAACGGTCTTATTAATAAAAAACTCGGTACCAGATATTGGTGTAAATGCTGAAAGATCAGAGAGACAAAGGAACAAGCCACTGCCACGTCTCCCCTCACCAACTCCATGAATCCTCTGACTGAGATCCTCTGAGTCCTCACCCGAATGGCTCCAGCCGAAAAAGCTTCTAGCTAAAAGGGACACTTCTGCCAAAAAGCCTTTAGTTCCCGTCTCCTCGCACCTTATATGCCTTTCTCTGCCCAGCCATCACTTCCTGTCTCAACCTTCCTAGTGCTGGGATTAAAGGTGTGTACCACCACTGCCTGGCTCTGTTTCTCTCCTAGACTGAGTCAGTCTCATGTAGTCCAGAGTGCCTTTGAACTCATAGAGATCCAGACTGATCTCTGCCTCCCAAGTGCTAGGATTAAAGGTGTATGCCACCACTGCCTGGCCTCTATGTTTTACCTAGTGGCTTGTTCTGTTCTCTGGTCTTCAGGTAAATTTTATTAGTGTGCACAGTGTATCACCACAGCCAAGTCAAGTTTGAGTTGCTTTAGAAAAATGGATGCTTTGCACTAGAAAGGAGTAGAATTTGTGACTACTTCTGCATGTTCAAGGGCTTTTGCTGCACTGAGCTGGTCCCTTGGTACTGACAAGTCAACATAATGGTCCAGAAGCTCAAGGACTAGTCAGAAAAGAAGGATCTTGTTCCTGAAGCAAGCAGAGGTGCCACTTTCCTGTATGATGTGCTTCTGATCTCTAGATAGAACCAAATGGGGTGCGCCTGTGCATTCTTTCTCAGCTAGACTTAAGCTCCTGTGCCCAGGACTGGCCAGGCATGAAGAGGAGGCCTCCTCATCGATAAAATGCTATGGAACTTGCCGTCAGTAGCTACTAATTATGAACAAGTTAGAGTGTACCAGGCTAACTGCTAAGTTGTGCTGAAAGGAAATGGTCTTTCCTAAAAATCTTGGGATCTTTGTCTCTGACACCTCAGGGAACTTTGTGAGCCTGGACTACTAGGAATGATGTAGTAACACCACTGACAAACAGAAATGTTGCCCAAGTATGTGCAGATAATATCCTTAGAGCCTGTTTGGGGCATTTGGCAGATTCCTTTAACCAAGTGTTCTTGAAGATGAAGTTTGGGGTTACTTTTGCTTATTGCTGACTAACTGACTAGGTTTATGAACACTGTAGCACATGGTTGCTTTAGAAATCCTTTCAGTTTAGTAACAGTCCTTGTGAACATACATGTGGCTGACTTACCTTTCTTTTCCTCCCGTCTAGTTTAACTACTGCTTTGATGTGGACTGGCTCGTAAAGCAGTATCCACCAGAATTCAGGTGAGTCCCGTGGTTCCAGAGTGCAAACAGTGCAGTGGAGTGCTAGACTTGCACTTCCCAGACTAGCCACCCATCTCTCTGTATTTCACTTGACAGAATTGTAAAAAGAAACGTTTGTTTTGGGAGAACAGCATTTTATTCATTTAGTTAGTTTTTGGTGTGTGTGTGTGTGTGTGTGTGTGTGTGTGTGTGTGTGTAGGCTTGAGTGTTTATCTTCAGGAGCCATCTCCTCTCTTCTTTTATATTTTACTTTATTCTATTTTTTGAGACAGGTTCTTTTGCTGGCCCAGCGCCAGGGATCTGCCCATATCCACCTCCCCAGCTGTGGATTACAGGTGCACAACACTATACCTGGCATCTTTTGCACAGGTTCCGGGAATCCACTCATGTCTTCATGTTTACAATGCAAACCCTTCCCAAATGAGTTACTGCCTCTGCTGGAGACCACTTTTCACCTAGTTAATCACACACATTCTTTTCATAGACTTAGTGTTTTCCACTTTGCTCTGTCCGGAAGTAGATAAGGACAAATTCCAACTCAAGTGACAACTTCATGGACAATGTTAATGTGAAGGAAACAGTCATCTCCATGTGGTATCTAGATATGTATGTGTGCTCAGACACAGCCAGCATGCCACACTTGGCTCAGCACACTAGAGCTGTTCTTTTTTAATGGTCTGTATGTGCCAACCCAAATGATTCTTCCAGAACTATATCTAGAGTTAAGAAAGGGGGTCATGACCGTCCTTTACCCAAGCTGAGGTACTGTTAGACTTTTAGTGCTGCTTCTGGCAATCCTTCAGCCTCCTATGAAGCAATACAGACCAAGGAAATGTAGCTGTGCGTGTTACACACGGCCATTTGTGTTCGTAACACAGATTTGTGCAGAGTCCTCTAACAGTGAGTAGGATGGAGGAAGACACAACAAGAAAGAATGCCAGCTTCATCAAGACCTCCATGCTTTTAAGACATCAGTGCGGAAACCTCGGGCATTAGTGTAAAATGTGGAGATTTCCCCAGCAGCTTTGGCACTCAAGGGCTGCTGTTTGGTTGACTAAAAGAACATTCGCTGTAGTTGCATATTAACAGAAAGCTCAAAATAACAGTAGCTTAATTAAAAAATAAAATCAAATCTTTGCAGCCTAAACTTCCAATGGTAGCTGTCTGCGGTGTAGACGGAGTACCGGGGCTTTTTGTGTGACTTAGCTAGCCACCTCTTCTGTCATTCTGTCCCACCCCCTGGTGTTTGTCTTCAGTCTTCAGAGTTACCTCATGGTCCAGGATGACAACCTAAGCTCCAGTCCACTTGTCTGTTTTCGAGGAAGCAGAGAGGAGGAGAAAGAGTGGACTCATACTCCATCCATGCCACTCTGAGCTGGTCTGGCTGGTCCCGAGTCTCTTCTGTTTTGTGGAGCAGAGCTTAGTCACATGACACTAACCATCTCTAAGGCTGGATAGGTAGTCTTCTGACTGAGCCCACCTTGTCCTACATGAAATCAGGGTTCTGTTAAGAGAAGCGAGACTGAGTGTATGGGAGTAACTTGGTGCCTGCCTCCAGCTCTTCCTGGCAGTCGGTCCCCGAGTGTTACACTGTTGCTTTCTGGTCTACTGGTGAAAATATTAAGGCCACTCCACGTAGTTAAAAGGGAGGTTTATTTTGTGGGGTAACTTACAAGTGAAGGGATAGGTAACAGGGTCTGGGAAAGGTGTGGCACAGTCTGGTGGTGTTCTCTGGAGAAAGCTGGAATGGCTACCCACTACACTGGTCATTTTTCCTTTGCTTCTCAAGGACCTTGAAATCCAATGTCACCTTTCCACAGTATTGACCAAGTGTGAGCTATAATTCCTTCCATGCCGCTTATGGGTTGAATTGATCTTTGGATTTCTACGCCTCAGTACTTCTGCATGTGACGATATTTATAGGTTGAGTCTTCATAGAAATCATGAGTCAAGTTGAAATGAGCTCACTGGGAGGCCACTAATCCAACATGCTGGCATCTTTATAAAAAAGGAAGCAGTTGGACATAGCGACAGAGAGGATGAAGTCACAAGAATGCCATCTGTAAGCCAAGCAATACTTGAGGCCCCCAGAAGCCAGAGTGAGGCTGGCCCAGATTCTTCCTCAGTCCCCTGCAGGAGCCAGTCTACCCGCAGCAGGCTGCTAGCACCAGATCTCAGGCTTACTGCTTCCAGAACTGCAGCACTCCAGATTGCTGTGGCATAAACCTCTGGGTTTGGGCACTTGGTTGCAGCAGTCTAGCAGAGTCAAAGGATACAGTCTCTCTACTCCCTTGTTAGCAGATGCACCTTGGGAAAGTCGTGAAGATACTACAAGGCTCAAGAATGACCTAAATGGTGACTTCAAGAAACATCCAGAGTTAGATTGTGGAGCAGTACAGTTGGTGAGGCTGTGCATCTCACAGTGTCCAAGTGTTGCCCTGCTTCAGGAGTCCACACAACAACCAATATGAAGGCGTGAATGAGCACCCCAACATCTGTCCTTAATGCTTAGTGTTCTGATACTTGACTGGCGTGTGATCCGGGAACACAAACATTTCTTACATTGCCCTCCGTGCGGTTTGCTGGCTGTCCTGTCTCTTTCTAAGTAGGGAAGCATTAGGAATGCTTGTCTTCACGTGTGTCTTGGGTTTGTCTGCCAGTCCCGCTAGAGCAAAGCTAGCACGGGCACGAGAAGGTCAGACAGTACCTCTGAATGGACGTACCCTGTGCTGCTTTCCAGGTCAACGTTGCCTTCCATGCCTTCTGCAGTATAGCATAAGTGTGGCTGCAGTTGTTTATCTTGCTTGGGTGCTTGTTGGAGAAAACTATTTTTCTTGTTTGGGGAGAGTTTACATTGATTTCTAAGGATTAGCTGAACAAGATGAAGTGTCTCTTAAAAGTCTTTTTCAAGCCAGGTAGAGTGGTTTGTGTCTGTATTCCAGCACTGGGGTGGCCGTAGAAGAGGATTACAGAGTTTGAGGCTAGTCTGGGCAAAATATTGAGTTAAGGCCAGCCTGCACTATGTATTAAGACCCTGTCTCAAAATAAGTAAACAGAAAAGGTCTTTTTGATGTGTTCTAAAGAACATTTTTATAGGCTTTAGAATTGGAAAAATGTGCAATGTAGTTAGGGCTCTAGTTCACTGACTAACTGCCTGTTAGCAAGTCTGCACCTTGCTGAGGGCTTGGGACTGTTTGCTTTTGTGTCCTGGATCTTGCACAGTACATAGAGCATGCATTAATGCTTGGTAAATAGGCTCAGGGTGAAATATAAAACAGTTATTGGTTTAAGACAAAGAAAGGGAGCATCACTATGTAGCAAAATTGTTTATTTATTTTTACTGATTTCTTCACATTTATTTATCTTGTGTGTGCGAGCATGTATGTGTGTGGGTCTGCACGTGCCGAGATTCACTGGTGATTAGAGGACGAGTTGTAGAAGTTGGTTCTCTCCTTCTACCATGTGAGTTCCAGGGCATCACACTGAGGTCATCAGCCCTGTCATCAAGCACCTTTGCCCTCTGAACCATCTCACCAGCTCATATCTTTAGTCGACTCCATCTGAAACAAGAGCACAGAACCCACTGTGTGCTTCTTTGAAGCAAGGAAGACCAATACTCAAGAACTTGGTAGCGCTATAACTCGCCTGCATCGGTCATAGGCTTAGGAACTAATGAGTGAGCACTCCAATCATATGTTAGCCACAAAGTCAGAGCGGCAGGGATGAGGCGCCCTGTGTCCCTCAATGAAGCAGGAAGCCAGCTTTGTGAACAATGCATTTTAAACATCTCTGGTCTCTTTTCAGGAAGAAACCCATCCTGCTTGTGCACGGCGATAAGAGAGAAGCCAAGGCGCACTTGCACGCCCAGGCAAAACCCTACGCAAACATTTCCCTGTGCCAGGTGAGCTGCTCTGCCTTGACCTCATGCTCGGTCTGTAGTTGGTTAAGTCCATCCTCACCCTCTGGGCAGCAACCCTCCCTTTAGCTTCACCAACAGACACTTGTCTCCTTCTGGCTCCAACACTCCTGAAGTAACTCACTCCGCTAGCATGCACTCCCATGGTCTCAAAGTTTTTTCTTTATCTTGACTTGGAAGTCTCCCTCCTAGTGACTGCTACATGTTGGTGCAGATTTCCTGCTCTCTGGAACCACACAGAACAGTTCACATTTTGCTGGCTCACGCAGAGATTCCTACATCGGAGGTCAGCTGTCCTCTTCCCATAGGCTGTCTCAGGCTAAGCTCTCTCCCTTTGTTTGTGTTCGGGGCAGCATACATCTCCACCCTGGCCGGCTAGCACTCGGCTATGCTTCTTGTGACCTGGGTTTCAGCATGGGACAGGTCTCCCGGATACAGTCCAGTGGCTGTAGCTCTCTTTGAATGCAGCTGATGACTGTGCTTCCGTGACATGTCTGACTTCTGTTAGCCACCACCGGCACCTTAATTGTCCTAAGTCCCTTTGCACATCAGCCGGAGAAATGGAGAGCCCCATAGATTAAAAGCCTGGTAGGAAACTGAAGGGAGTCCCACATGGCATGAGAGCCTATCCCAGTGAAGGGACATGGAGTGATCCCATACTGGAACCAAAACAGAGTGGGAGATGGGACACCAGGAGCCATTGTCCAGTTTCTCTGTATGTTCCATGATTTCGCCCTATGCTAACTCATCAGCCTGCAGTGTGACTGGTAAATCTTGGGCTGTTGTTATAGCAGTTCCTTTATACACTACATCTAAAAGGATCTCTTTATTCCATGTGTTATTTTGAGCAACAAGCAGGTAAAATGGGAAGAAAAGGAATTCAGGGGCTTTTGTTCAAAAAGCTTTCCTTTCTGTGGAAAGGGTAGCTGAAGTAGCAGGTAGAACACTCACCATTTCTGCCTCCATCAGCGTGGTTACCACCATCCCTGAAGAACCACAGTGAGACACAGCTAGTTTTCTCTCCTTGTCCTCACTGTGGTAAAGTGGGCTCAAGGTTTCTGTTCTTGGACTGCGGAGATGGCTTACTGGATAAAAAGTACTCCTGCACAAGCATGAGGACCTAAGTGTAATCCCTGCACCCACTTTAAAAGCCAGGGAGCTGCATGCACACCTGTAACCCTGGTGCTGTGTGGGGTGGAGAAAGCCAGGGGCTGCATGTACACCTGTAACCTTGGTGCTGTGTGGGGTGCAGAGAGCCAGGGGCTGCATGCACACCTGTAACCCTGGTACTGTGTGGGGTGGAGAGAGCCAAGGGCTGCATGCACACCTGTAACCTTGGTGCTGTGTGGGGTGGAGAGAGCCAGGGGCTGCATGCACACCTGTAACCCTGGTATTGTGTGGGGTGGAGAGAGCCAGGGGCTGCATGCACACCTGTAACCCTGGTACTGTGTGGGGTGGAGAGAGCCAGGGGCTGCATGCACACCTGTAACCTTGGTGCTGTGTGGGGTGCAGAGAGCCAGGGGCTGCATGCACACCTGTAACCTTGGTGCTGTGTGGGGTTGAGAAAGCCAGGGGCTGCATGCACACCTGTAACCTTGGTGCTGTGTGGGGTGGAGAGAGCCAGGGGCTGCATGCACACCTGTAACCCTGGTACTGTGTGGGGTGGAGAGAGCCAGGGGCTGCATGCACACCTGTAACCCTGGTACTGTGTGGGGTGGAGAGAGCCAGGGGCTGCATGCACACCTGTAACCCTGGTACTGTGTGGGGTGGAGAGAGCCAGGGGCTGCATGCACGCCTGTAACCTTGGTGCTGTGTGGGGTGCAGAGAGCCAGGGGCTGCATGCACACCTATAACCTTGGTACTGTGTGGGGTGGAGAGAGCCAGGGGCTGCATGCACACTTGTAACCTTGCTGCTGTGTGGGATGGAGAAGCCAGGGGCTGCATGCACATCTGTAACTCTGGTACTGTGTGGGGTAGAGAAAGCTAGGGGCTACATGTACACCTGTAACCTTGGTGCTGTGTGAGGTGCAGAGAGCCAGGGGCTGCATGCACATCTGTAACCTTGGTGCTGTGTGGGGTGGAGAGAGCCAGGGGCTGCATGCACACCTGTAACCCCGATGCTGTGTGGGGTTGAGAAAGGAGGACCTGCCTGCCTAGCTTCAGGCTCAGTGAAAGCCTCTTTCTCAAGAGAATCAAAAAAGGCAGCACCAGAAGTCCTCCCCTGGCCGCCAAGCACACACATGGGTGTGCACACTGCATGTACCATACACACGTGTGTACACACCAAGATTTCTGCACTTAAAAGCAGAGACATGATATCTGGATCCCTTTCTTTGCAATTTTCCTTCTAGGGTCTCATAATGTGAGAGTTTCAACTCACATTTGATTACTCTATGTCCTGCTCTGTCCTGCTCTATATAATCTCTGTTTTGTTTTAAACAGAAAACATTAGATTACTTTTAAAGACCTCGCAGCATTTTTTCTGGTCTAACCCATTGCACATTATGTCACTATGGCTTCAAACCATGTCTTCTGGCTTGTGGGTGTAGCTCAGTGCTAGAGTGCTTGCCTGGTATCCACAAGGCCCCGGGTTCTATCCTCAGTATCACTAAGAAAATCCTCTTCTCTAAAAAGTGTTGGTGGTTCATCTTATGCACAGAGATATCTTTATGCCTTTGCTTAGCAGTTACCTAAAATTCTGTTGTTTGCTTTGATTTCTGCCAACAGAAGAGGTGGACAGTAAACTGACACAGGAATCCTGAAAGCCCATGATAAAACGTCTTCAGATAGCAGCTACCTAATACCAGGTTTAGGAGAGCTGCTGCCTAAGAGTAGGATGGCCACTAGAGGGCGTAAGGACACACTTCTCACAAACCTTTGCAAGGAACCTTACTAGAGCGCCTCACGCTAGACACTAGAGTATAGTGGGAGGCACAGGAGACTCATGGCCCCGTCCCGACCTCCTGAAGTGCCTCTCCACCTTGAGTTGTTCTGGCAATAACATTCATCAAGGAATCAACTGGGTATATATTCAGTGCAAGGGGCTGGAAATGGAGGCGAGGTGGTGGCGAAGGGTCCCTTTGTCTGAGTTCTGCCTCAGCTCCATGCCTGTGTATATGAATATGCCTGGGCTACTGTAACAACATTCCTGGATGGAGAACATTTTTCACTTTTAGACTGGGCAGCTTAAATAATGGACCTATCTAGGAAACTGAGAATTCAGATCCTAGTGCAGGTCACTCCAGGTCCTGATGAAGGTTCTCCTCCTCCCTTGTCCTCATAGTATCCCACATAGCAGAGAGAGGTGGGGGGTGGTGCACTGGCACTCTGGTATCTACGAGGACACTCATGGTAATTGGGTCCCCTCCCCCCTTTCCCATGACTCTCTTTGGCCTTATTTCCCACCTCAAGTCCCTCTCTCTAGCCACTGACACACTGGGGTTTGGGCTTTGACAAGATAGTTGGAGGATGGGGATGGCACAAATGTCCATTCCATGATGCTCATTCTGTCACTTCCCATTTGTTCAAATCTAATTTGTCCGCGTATAAAATGGATTGCTAATGGCATTCATTACAGCATTTGGAAGAGTTGGTGCATTAGCTTTACAGAGTGTCCATTGAAGTTACTCTCCATTTCGTTGTTTGTGCCTGAAAGCATGTAACGTGTAGCCAAACTAAATTTAGAAGCCAGTTCTCTTAACCACTGTTCTTTTCAGTTAAAAATCAGCCGATAAAGTGATTTTGTAATTTTAAAGACATGAAGTAGAGTTCATAGCTTTCTTCTCTGGCCAAAAAGCACAAGTGCGTGCTGGTCTACCCATATCCCCCAAGCTGCACGGACCTGTCAGGAGCACCTGCAAACTGTGTGCTACCTACTTGCGTATTCCAGTTGTCCGTTTCTGCCCCTACCAGCCAGCCCTTCCATCGTGTGGTGGGGAGAGGGCACTGTGACTGTCCACATGTCTGCATCGCTTACAACAACCAGGCCTCATCCTCCCCCAGCAACTCTAAGTCCCATGCCTATTTTAAAGAGGCAAAAGCAGAGAAGGTAAGTTTTTCCCTGAGTCAGGTAAACTGTGAGGCAGGATTCGAGCCCAGGTAGTGCATTCCTAAACTGATCACTCAGATGGTTGTTTATTCCATAACTGTTCTTTCTGGCATATTCTGCTTGACCAGCATCTTGCTGTGCTAGATGTTAGATAAAATGTTTTCCTCTCGCTTACATGTACAGATGTCATTCTGGAGTGCAGGGTGGGCTTAACACCATTTGCTTCCAGCTTCCGCTGCCTTCGTATGAAATCGTCTCTTTTCATTTAACATCATGATGTCTTTATGTCGCCACCACATTCGATGCTATTTTAATAAGTGTTCTTAAAACTTTGTTCACCTTTTTCAGTAGAGGCAAAATACCTCATTTAAAACTTTGTTTAGAATCACATTTATTTTATTAGGCTTTTGGCAAATAAAGAAATTAGGCTTCTCACTCATAATTACTGTAATTAAAAATGGAGTATGTATTAAATCATTTTGGATAACAAAAACAAAAAAACCCAGCATTTTAAATGAGCCTTAGTGGGTGCTATAATAAAAGCTGTCTTCTGCCAGGTGGTGGTGGCACATCCCAGCACTCAGGAGACAGAGGCAGGAGGATCTTTGAGTTCAAGGCCAGCCTGGTCTACAGACTGAGTTCCAATACAGCCAGAGTTATACAGAGAAATGGGCTTTCAAAAAACCACAAGTGTGTGTGTGGGGGGGGGGGGGGGGACTGTCTTCTGTTTGTCCAATAGAGGGCAGTAAAACAGTTTTGTTTTTTTTTTTAAGTTGACTTGGTCCCCTCTTTTTAATTTCCAGTAGCTAGGAATAGTATATATTAAGTGAGACTTTTAAAATAAATTATTTCTTTTCTGTCCTAGGCAAAATTGGATATTGCATTTGGAACACACCACACGTAAGCAACTATTACGAAATGGGGAAGGTGTGATTTTAATTGGCCAAAGGATATGAGCAACCCGATACTAGGATTCGGCTCGTCGGCATGGAAGCGTGAATCTGTGACTCAGGGTCTCTGCCTTTTGCTCGGGGCATCTGGTGTGGCTGCTTGGAAGCACAGAACTACAAGCATGGTCCTTGTGGTCACAGATGATTATTTCTGTGTGCACAAGCCGGTGCTTAAGGCATCTCTGCTTCTCAAAAGTTCTGTGATTTGGCAAGCATAAGTTATATTGAGTAGTCCATTATTAGTCCCCTACTCTGATTAAAGAAAACTAATTTTACCAGAAGTTGCCAGTTGGCAAGGCCTGTCCCAGCTAAGCGAGCTCCCGAGCTGTAAGTGGCAGACAGGCAATCCTGGCCGGCTCCTTCCTATCTGACACGTTGTGCCGGATGACAGCGTGCTCCATCTTTCTTAACTTCCCTTTACAGCAGTTTCACTGAGTCCTTTTTCCGAGCACTGTGGCTTTACAAGTTGGAAAAACAAAACGAAACATGGTTGTCCTTATTTTAATATTTTTCTAAATCTCATTTCTCTGGGAAGGGTTTGTCAGAAGGCTGGGACAAAGCCCCTTCTGTCCTTTGAACCAGTGGTGGGGGTGTGGGGCTGGCTGCCCCCAGGCAGGAAGCCATCTGCCTGCCTATGACTCTGCTTCCTGCTGAAGCAGTGACCTGAGATGACAGTACTGTGGCTGCCTTTCTCTGTGTGTGCATGAAACAGTTATGTTTGCCAATCCGGTGTAAAAAGGAGCCAGAGTAGGAGCAGCTAAGCCTCTCCGTGAAGCTGTAGGCCCACCCTCTGACTTTAGTCCCCTGAGTAGATACATACGGTCGCATCGACAGACCGACTACCCCTAACTGGTAGTTTCTGTCCACTAGGGGACAGAGTTTCAGAGTGAACTCAGGCACCTGACTCATGCATAAAATACTCATTTGCTAGCGCTGAGCTCACAGGATGCCAATTTCAGCTCAGAATACAGATTGCCATCAATGGGGGCAGCTGAGCCATAATGCAGGCAGGAAGTCCTTGTCTCCCACCCTTAGCTGAAACCCTGGGATAATTATATCTTTGGTTCTAGAAAGCCTTCCGCCGGCCCTGTCACCATGTGGGCTCTGGCATGATTTGTTAGACCACCAGTGCCAGATTTCTATGCTGACCATGTGGTCGGCACTGTGTAATGAGCTTTACAAGTGAAAAGCCCCAGCGTGTCTCTGGACCAGCAAGCAGTGGGCGATCTTGTGCCATCATTGGTCGGTTGTGGTGTCACTCCTGGGAGGGACTTGAGGGTTCAGATGCCTGCTCCAAAGCTGGCAGGGCGATGCTTCACTGTGATTGGAGCAGGGAGGGAGTATAGGGAAACTGTCCTTTGTTTAAAATGTCAGAATTGTTTGGTCCTGTTAATACCATAGACTGGAAAACTAAGACCTAGAATGAATGAGTTGATTTTCCTTGGGGATGAAAATAGAAACAGAACTCACTTTTAGCTTTAGTTTTTAATCTGTCTTGTTTGCTCACGGCTACAATTGACTTCATTATTTCCTTTGCTTCATTCATCCCTTGTTCCTTATAGCAGCTCACACATGCACAATCTGCAGGTGAAATCCAATAGTTCCTAATTCAGAGAAGCTACTGGAGTAGAGCCGTTCCCAGCTCGAGAGTATGCACAGTTCACATTTTGCTGAGATGTCAGTGTCTTGTGAAAGATTGAACTCACGTCTGGAAATGTTGGTTGTTTATTATTTTAAAAATAATAAATAAGTAATAATGTGAGACAGCACACACATGCCTGTAATCCCAGCTCTTGGGAGGTGAAGACAGGGGATCAGGAGTCTGCACGAGATCCCCATCTCACCAAAAGAGGACCTGGAATGCTATTGAGTCTCAAGTCTGGAGGATGTTATTTTTCTCCTCATAGCTGTTCATCTTTTGGTGAGAGCACAAACCATAACATGTTTGGTAGAAAAAGGAGAAAACTCCAGCTTTTGGTGATGAAATAAAAACTGTCTTCCTAGCCTGGAGCTAACAGTAGTGACTGAGGCAGTCCCTGGGGTGCCACACACCTGAGCAAGCGTGCCCTGACCAGGCAATTGGCCAGGTACCTTGTGCAGAGCACATAGGGCACACAGCAATCCCAGGCACGGTGTATTACTTGGTACTTGAGAATGGGAAAGCTCTTTGGTTTTCCCCAAAGTTGGGCATGGTTACCACCGACGGCTCTAAGAACGAATAGGGAGAAACACAGCCAGAGCAGCTGAGTGAATGAACAATGTCCTCCTCTAAGCAGGGGCCAGCCATAGCCTGCTGGGGCTCTCCAGCTGGCCCTTTTCTCACCAAGACCGCATCTCCCACTCATTTTCTAGTAGCATAAAATGTTCACCATCCCACCTCTAGCCTTGTGCTCCCCACACAGTGCCCTGGCTTATGGGTACATGTGAGTTCAGCCATCCTCTACAGGCTCGTTTGGTGACCTAGATAATAATCTACTTTCCTCCAGTCGCCAATTCTGCACTTGTAAAGTGAGAATTTCTTCTTCTTGGGATTGTCTTGACACATGCTAGGGCATCCAGAAACAGTGCCGGGTGTGGAGGTACCCAACATGCATTTCCTTGCTTCTCCATAGCACACCTTCACATTTAAGAAGGAGTCCCCACTGTTTAGGGACAGTGCTGTGGGTCTGTTTGCCACCCTACTGCTTAGGGACAGTACTGTGGGTCCACCTTTTTGGGGGGAGACTCCATTCCTTATCTTCCTATATTTTTAACTGTGACCTTATTAACACACGTACTGTTGTCTATGAAAAGATTAATATGTCTCCCCTTAAATTAATTCTTAATTCTGTTTGATAGGATTCACTGACATCGATACATGATTTCCTTGTAATTGATGCCTTGATTAATGGAAATATTTGTAAAGCTTCTATCATGAATCCCTAGCTAGCTTATCCTTAATTATAATCAGCTGCTAATGTGGCAACTGTGTGTGTCAATTTGCCCAGATTTCAGGGACTGCGTTTCATAACTACAGAGAAGATAGCTCAGCAGCTGTCATTTCTTGAGCCTTGCATTAATTTATTGTCTGCCAGCTTGAATTACTTTCTCCTTTTGGCAAGAACTAACTATCTCATTCTCTTTTCTGGTCTTGTTTTTTCCCTTATTTATTTATTTATTTATTTATTTATTTATTTATTTATTTATTTATTTATTTATTTATTTATTTTCAAGAGGCAGGACCTTAGTCACACCAGAGCACAGTCACACAAGGTAGACTGAAATCTGCCAGCCTAGCCCTGAACTCATGGGTGCAATCCTGCCTCAGCCTCCCAAGTTGCTAGAGTTACAGGCACGTGCCCCACACCTAGCCTTTTCCTTCTCCTTTACATACCTCCTCCAGCCCAGCCTCCGCTCATGGGGTGGTTCATCTGGGGAGAAACAGAGACCCATTGTCACATGTGTCCACTGAGTTATATAGGTGAGTGATAAGTAGCATTTGGCCTCAGCAGAAGTGATAAAATAAGCCAAGCCAAGCGTTACAGCCTTGAGAAATGACAATGTCATTCTGGAGAGGAGACTTCAGTCCCTTAATAACTGGAAACAATTGGAGATAAAAGTCATCCAGCACTAAGTCACAAGATAAAGCGGGGCACCGAACGGAAATGAATGCCCAAGTGACTCTTTAACCTTTACATTGTGGACGCTGATTTTTGTCATCCTCAGCCCCAAGTTGGGGTTGATCCTTCATGACCCACTTGAAAAGAGGCGTCTCAGGCAGACTAAATGGTTTACTGAAGCTCTTGTGGCTTCTCAAGGGCAGACTCTGGTCTCTCGACTTCACACTGAGAGCTCTTGTATATATCTTCTTTCCTCTCTCACTGGAAGTAAAGTTAAGAAAACAATGCTTAGTGGTGCAAGAAGCCCCAGTGGGAAGAGGGGGCTCAGTCCAGTCTCACTTGAGTTCATGGAGGAAAAGAGAAAACTTACTTCAAGCCCAGATTCACAATGGTGACGAGTATGGCACATGGAATACATGTCTGATCAGGACAGGGCATCTCGCGTTCTTCAAACTGCAACCATTAGTAAGAAAGACATTCTATGTTTTCAGTATACTGCATGTGTGTGCACGCAGTCTCGGCCTGAAACAGGCTTCCTGAACTGATACCTTAAACCTGTGCCATGTATGCTTCAGTTGTTGGAAGCACGCTAGCCTGTTACACAGCAGGAGGTTCTGTTCCTACCTTCCTTGTAGGATGCCTCCTACATGAGGCATGGCCCTGTGGTCCATCGTAGTGAAATGATAGCCATGGATACTAAGGGACCTGTGACCCCCAGATATTCTGGTCCTTTTTGGAGAATGGCGCTCTACAGAAGGGGAGTTTATAATAATTAAAAGTTTGGGTAATATAAGAAGTTAATGTTTCTTGCATTCTTATTAGAAACCTGTTTATTTGGAAAATTCTGTTCATACTTTTGTTCACCTTCCTCTCTTTGAAGGAAAATGATGCTCTTGCTCTATGAAGAAGGCCTCCGAGTCGTCATCCACACCTCCAACCTCATCCGGGAAGACTGGCACCAGAAAACCCAAGGGTTGGTAGGGCCATGCGGCACATGGCCGTCCTTTATGCTGGGAAGGGCAGAGGCAGATGATAGCTGCATTCCTTTTTCTGTCTGCTTTTCTGCTTGTGTAAGTAGCAGGCATGTGCATAGAAAAGAGGCATGCCAGCAATGGTCGTGGTATTTCCTTCTGCAGTGCAAAGCAAGTGCTCTCCCCAAGCCACACCTCCATCCCCACAATCCTCTACTACTCCCGGCCTCCATCCCACTCTCTCAAGGTAGCTAGTGTTAACAGCTTGGTGCAGAACTATCTATGACTATCACTGGCGTACAGGAATATTTACATGCAAGTGGTTTGCAAAATGTATTTATTTATTATAATATCTTTTTTACTGTTTGAGAGTTTCTCACATGCACATACATTTTCTAATCAGATCTACCCCTTAGTTCCGCCCCTGTGTACTCCGGCCACCTTCCCTGTCAACTCCATGTGCCACTCAGTGCCACCTTTGTCCATGGGAGTAGGACCGTCTACTGGTATGGGAGGGCAGGTAGAGAGTGGGTTTTGTTTTGTTCTGTGTAATCACTGTGTGCATGTTTGTGCATGAGTGTGGGCACATGTGTGCCACCACACAGACATGGAGATCGGATGACAACCTAGAGTGTCTCAGTCCTCCACGTCAGCCTTGTTAGAGACAGGTTGGGTCTCTTGCTCTTGTGTCCACCAGGCTAGCTGGCCCAAGCTTCTGGGGATTCTCTTGTCCCTACCTCCCATCTTGCTACAGGAGCACTAGGATTATGGGTGTGAGTTACCATGCCAGTGTTACATGGATTCTGAAGATCCAAACTCCGGCCCTCACTTGGACAAGTTCTTTAACCATTGTGCCATCTCTCCAGCCCAAGAGTTTGTCTTTAAGAGGAATTTTTGTGTTCAACTCAAGTTCAGCCACTTCTTTCCTCCTTGGTGAATAGCTTGAATTCCTTTTCTTTCACTGAAGTCCTTCTTGTACATCCCTGCTTTCCTGGGAGCGAGCTGGCTAATAGCCTTCTCTGTCTGAAGACAATACAGACATTTGTATAGCTCATTTCAGGATCCCAGGATGCTTTGCTGCTGCCCCCCCCACACACACACACACATCTCCAGTGTTGTCTAGCCTGGGCTAGAGCTACTTTAGATAGTCCTCCCTCTGACCAGCTTTCCTAAGCCTCAGTGACCCATGGGATGAGCTGAAATAAGGAGCCTCCAGCTCATCCTCTGGGCCTGCTTTGACCTTAGTGTGGGCTCGGAGTTTCTCGTGTTCCTCTTCAACTGTGCTTCTCAGAGTAGTGTTATTCTACCTCCTGCAGGGTCTCTGCCCTGTCTAAAAAGCCTTAGTCACAGGACTTGCTCTTCTCCGTCATCCCCTCCTTCCCACAACACACACACACACACACACACACACACACACACACACACACACACACACACGCACACACCCTTTTTATTTTATGTAACTCCTGCTGGCTGGGAAAACACAAATCACTGTGTAGCCCAAGCTGGCCTTGAACTCTTAAGCTTCCTGTTTTGCCTTCCAAGTGCTGGCTAACAGGACTGTCTTGATCCGCTGAGTACTTTGTCCACTCCGGGCCTGGTGATGCATAGACAGCCCCTTCAGAAAAGGGAGAGAGGTTTAGATAAGCTTGTTCTTACGGAAACCGATTATGAAACCAAACAGATTTATGAAGGTGGCTCCCAGTCTTAGGTGGCTCTCAGAACGCCACCAGTGCCTCTAGTTGATTCTGGAATTGTGAACTTGAACTTATGGGCAACAGTTCTTCCTGAGGCTTCTCAAGCGATTGCCATGAGAGAGGACATGAAAAGTAGGGGTGGGGCTGGTACTTTTATTCCTTTCTTTTTTTTTTTGTTTTTGTTTTTCAAGACAAGGTTTTTCTGTGTAGCTTTGACTGTCCCAGAACTCACTCTGTAGACCAGGGTGGCCTTGAACTCACAGAGATCCACCTGCTTCTGTCTCCTGAGTGCTGGGATTAAAGGTGTGAACCATCACTGCCCCGCCTTTTGTTCTTTTCTTTAAAAAAAAAAAATAATCTAAAAACATATTAACTAGGTCGTATAGTTCATACAGGTCAGACTCAAAGCAAGAAGATTGGAACTGTCCCTCTGGCTTGCTTCCACCAGCCACCCTAGTTCAGGGCCCTGTCGCCCTCCGCTTTGTCTGCTCTTGATTCTCTCTGATACGCTGCAGTTCCATGTTGTGATTAAAAAACAAATAAATAACAGCAGCAGAAAACTCAAAGGCGGACTAAGAGCACTTGCCATTCACTCTTCTCACAGAGGACCTAGGTTGGTTCCCAGTTCCCACACGATGGCTCACAACCATCTGGGTTCTTTCTCCAGTTCCAGGGGCTCCAACACCCTCCTCTGACCTTTGCAGGCCCCTGCACACACACGGTGCACATAACACAAACGCTCATACAAATACAATCTAAAAAACCTTTTAAAGCCAAAAACCTTTAAAGGAATGTTTCACGTGCTGTCTTCCCTTGTTGATAGTCTGTCTGCTCTGGCCGTGTGTGCCCCCTGCTATGCAGATGTTCCAGCTGTCCTTCTCAGCTGTTGCTTGAACAGGTCTTACAATTCAAATCATTTGTTGGGTTCGAGAGGTATAGCTGGATGTTTTCCTGTGTCCCGCCTGGCCCGCAGTTGGGACAAATCTCTCTCACCCGCAGTCCCGCAGCTGCTTATAAAATAATCACTCAGAGGCTTAATATTATTTACAAACTGTATGGCCTAATGGCTCAGGCTTCTTGCTAGCTAGCTCCTATAACTAACCCATTTCTAGTAATCTGTAAGTAGCCACGTGGATGTGGCTTACCAATATTTTCACATCTTGCTTCTCCCGGCAGCGGCTGGCCTCTCCTTCCTCTCTCTCCTTCCTTCTTCCTGTCTGTCTGCTGGAATTTCCTGTCTGCCTCTAAGTTGCCTTGCCATAGGCCGATACAGCTTTATCTATCAACCAGTCAGAGCAACACATTCACAGCGTACAGAAAGATATCCTACAGCGGAGAGTTGGCTCAGTAGTTAAGAGCACTTGCTGCTCTTGTAGACGATCCATGTTAATTCCCAGCAGCCACATCAGGCCTCTCACAACTGTAACTCCAGCTCCAAGGGATCCGATGCCCTCTTCTGGCTTCTGTGGGCACCTGCAGCCACGTGGCACACACACCTATACTTGGGCACATACACATGTAAACAAATAAGTGGAAATTCCAAATTCTTTTCCCACCATAGTGTTCTCATAATATTTCACAAAGTATTAAGAATACCTCCTTTCTCAGTATCCTAGTTTAGAAAGTTATTTCCTCCCACAGTCCTCATCTGTCACATGCCTATTAGTGAACCTCTTGCTCTTAGGCTCAGAGATATTGGTACGAGGCTACCTCACACATCTGTCTAGCCTAACTGGTCACTTTATACCCAGAGGAAAAGAAAGCCCCAGAGAAGTCATCGGACCTGCCTACAATGGCAAAGCCAGTAAGAAGCAGATATGGTCCAGATGTGGGCTCCAGCCTTAGTCAGCTCTGTCCCTTTTATGCTAAGCCCCCCCTGAGGTAAACAAGGAGTGAATGAAAGGTCACTCTGCTGGGAAGGCATCGAGCAGACATACATTCAGGAGCTCTCACCCAGCCTGCTTCCCATCCTGGTAGCTTATAGCCCACCAGGCTTCCTTGGGGAGCAGCTGTGCGAAAGAGGAATTGGACCATTTCTGTTTGGGTTTGTAGGAGAACTACAGGGGAAATAGCCACAGAAGGAAAAGACTCAAATACGGTCTGGGTCTGACCTAACCATTGCCTCTTAGGACTCCTTGCAGCAGCCCTTTGGGGCAGAACTCTTCGTCTGGTTTTGCCCTAGAAGAGTATCTAGTCCTAGAAGCTCAAAGCCACACTGTTTTTGTAATCTACCTATATTGTATTGTATTGTATCTGTTGAATTTCGATGTGGTTATTTTCCCTGTGTAGGCATGTTGTAGAAGTTAGGGCAAATGCACGGCATGTGTGGTGGCACACGACTGTAATCCCAGCACTCGGGAGGCAGAGGCAGGCAAATCTCTGTGAGTTCAAAGCCAGCCTGGTCTACAAAGTGAGTTCCAGGATACCCAGGGCTGTTACATAGAGAAATCCTGTTTCAAGAAAGCACAAAAAAAAAAAAAAAAAAAAAAAAAAAATGCATTGTTTTAGGGGAAAGGAATTGATGAAATCAAAGTTGTCTAATGTTTTATCACTGTTGAGTGCTTAGCTGTTTGAGGCTAATGTGCTCATTCTAGACACCAGAAAGTATAGGATATGAAAATATCTCAAACCACTACAGAGTGTACATTATTAAAAAAAAAAAAAAAAAAAGAAAAGAATTTTCTTACTGAAAATAAACTTGCATGTACGTTTTTTCTTGGTATAGATAGCTTTTCGTTCTTAATTTGGCTAAAAAGCTACACTGATAAGGACATGATTTTACATAAAGAGATAGCATTCAGAAATAATTCTGTGATGGGGAGTCCTTGGATCATTGTGATCAGATCTGTTTTCCTCCTGCAGGAAATCCCTCAGTCACCAACCCCATGAAGACAGTGACAAAAATTCACCTCTTGCTTCAGGTGACTGTATTGTTACAGTGTGAGCTCCTGGATGTTAAAAGTTATTTTCTTCCGTTCTAGAATATGGTTGAGCCCTTTGTACCCACGAGTTGACCAGGGGAACCACACATCTGGAGAGTCAAGCACCCATTTTAAAGCTGACCTCATCAGTTATTTGACGGCGTACAATGATCCTTCTCTCCAGGAGTGGATAGACACCATCCAAGAGCACGATCTCTCTGAAACCAAGTACGCGTCCCCTTACCAATATGGGAGGCTGAAAAGGGACTCCTAAGTGGCGAGCCACACAAGTCTGGAAGGCAGGGCCTTGGGAGGGAGTGGAGTGGTATTTGACTGTGCTGCATGAGAGGGTGAGGGGATGAGAGCAGAGCTGGTCACTCCACAGCTCATGGTTCATGGGTATCAAGGTGGTAGTGGGTCTTAAGCCTCCCCCGGGGGTGATTGTAGAATTCCTGAGTTCTTTACCTGGTACCTTTATGCAGGTATCCTGCTATTAACTGCTTTAGCTAAAAATGAACTTCAGAATAGCAGTTACTATTAAGGAGGCATGGCCCTGGGATGAATTAGCTCCTTGAACTCTTGTGTTACATTAGTTTTTATGTGTATTCTGTGGGCTTGGGGTGTCACAGCACAACTTGCATATTACTTTTTTGTATTTTACTTTATTTAGTGTTTACCTTATTGGCTCAACCCCTGGACGCTTTCAAGGAAGTCACAAAGATAACTGGGGACATTTTAGGCTTAGGAAGGTAATAAAACTTTTATTATTTTAACATTTAAAATAATATAATGTGCCTTCTTTCTTCCTTTTCGTTTATGATGGATATCTGTTCCTAGGTCCAAATCGCAACCTGTGATAGACAAGCTTTGTGGTCTTGACTTGTTCCTCAGCCTGCCTTTTGTCAGCTGTAAAATGGACAGATTTGTGTCAAGTAGTGAATGTAAAAAATAGAGTGTTCTGTAAGCAGGAGAACTTGTGGCCTGGGACTTGGTGTCCAGCCTAGGCAATAGAATGAATGCATTTGTGTGATCACAAGTGCTGCAGGTTGATCAGCAGCTGCGTTTTTCAAGCCACTTCTCATCCAGCTCATGCTGCGTCATAGCTTGGTTCCAGGGCAAGCAGGCAGATTAGAATGTATGCACGGAGACAGGAGTCGAACAGGGCTTTTTTTCTGTGTGCTGCTCTGGAGCTGAGCCCAGGGGAGAGAGTGAGTCTGAGAGCTGTCGGTTCAGTTCTGTTTCCTACAGCATGCTGCAGCACCTGGAAACTGAGGGTGTGTGTGTGTGTGTGTGTGTGTGTGTGTGTGTGTGTGTGTGTGTGTGTAAATATTAATACCTGAGCTGTGGAAGGGAAGGCAATACATATTAAACACAACATCAGTCAGAATATGAGTTCCACTGGGGCAGGAGCTGCCCGCATTCTTCTCGCTGTCTGCTGCCTCTAGGTAGTACATATTGGATAAAATTTCCAAATACTTGCCCAGTTATTCCTTCAAGTTTGCATAAGTGTCAAGGCAGGAAATGCAGATCAAACTTCAGCAGTGCTTTAGGTGGTTCGTATCCATCTGTAAATATCCCTTTCATATCAGACAGCCACACCGGAGGCCAAGGACTTTGTCTGTGCTCCTACCCCCAGGCCTCTCAGGCCCTTGCATATGCTAGTCTGCACCCCAGCCCTGGATGGAGCACAGTGTAAAGGTGAGAGCTAGAAGCTCTTTTCAAAGGCAACAGACTGGAATGTACAATGGTTTAATCATGTCAGTTTAGTTTAGATGTATTAGACAATTGTGATTTCAGGGTGAGTTTATCTTGATATTTCTGCTAAGATGGGTCTTTGAAAATGTTTTATTTTGCTTTTGTTTTTAATGCAAATCAAAGAATTTTGGAAGAAACTTCCTGTCCACATATGTCTTAGTTAGGGTTTCTATTGCTGTGAAGAGACACCATGACCATGGCAACTCTTATAAAGTAAAACATTTAATTGGGGTGACTTATAGTTTCAGAGGTTTAGTCCATTATCGTCATGGTAGAGAGCATGGATGCATACAGAGAGTAGAACATCTTGCAGGCAACAGGAAGTCAATTGAAACACTGGGCATAGGAAACCTCAAAGCCCACCCCCACAGTGACACACTTCCTCCAGCAAGGCTATACCCACTCCAACAAAGCCACACCTCCTAATAGTGCCACTCCCTCTGAGGTTATGGGGGCCAATTACATTCCAACTACCACAGCATAATGTGGTGGGGAGGGGACACATACTTTTAGTATTTAAATAGTTCCCAAAGAAGAAAGTATCTATGAACATGATGTTGATGGCTAATATTCTCAGAGTTTCCTTGTAAATTAGGTATTCCAGAGATACAGTCCATGTTGTCCGCATTAGGGCATTTCAGATACTGTTGTTACTCCTGTGACTGTTGCATTCATTTTTATTTCGGAGCAGCTTCTGCGGATGCATGCCCCGTCTGTACCTAAAGGCGAGTGCTGGCCCATTGTGGGTCAGTTTTCAAGCATTGGTTCCCTGGGGCCTGATGAGTCCAAGTGGCTGTGCTCAGAGTTTAAAGAAAGCTTGCTGGTGCTGGGAGAGGACGGCAGGACTCCGGGAAAAAGTACAGTTCCTCTTCATCTGGTGAGCCCTCTTGCTCTCTGACTTCCTAATCTGTAGTCCAGAAGAATTAAGAAATGGCCTTCCTTAAAATAGCGCTTTACTCTGTCGGGTGGGGAGAGGACACTCTTCATTTGTGGTCCTGGTGCCACCCAGGGCTTCCGGTGTGTTCAGGAGCCTCGGTACAGCCACAGACTTGCCATGTTGTCTCCATTCTTCTTTCAAGTTGTCAAGCCAAGTGAAGAAATACCAGATATATCACTGCAGAAGAATTAAAGCTCTGTTCATTATATAGAGACCTGTTAATTAATGATTAATTTTATATTCAACTTAATATTAATTTGGCATTTCAGGGGGGAAACATTTAAATTAATGTGTAATTTTTCATCAGTTATATACATGCTTCTTGTAGATTAGTTATTACCAGTTATTTTCCAGCAAGATGGGGATTTTCTTTTAAGATATAATTTCTAAGTTTTTTAGTTAAACATTTTTTTATTAACATTTCCATTTTCTTAAAAACTAGTCAACATCCCTTTCAACATGATTCATGCCAAGCTTTATTGTTTTTTATCTTTTCTTGCTTATTTTTAGATCTATCCTTCTGTGGAAAATGTGCGGACCAGCTTAGAAGGATATCCTGGTAACACAGTTGTGGTTTCTCTGTATATTCCCGAAATGCCTTGGGGCATGTTTTGTTTTGTTATGTTTTGTTTTTCATCAGAATTGGTTAGAAATGGAGAAATGGTTTTCCCTTATCCAGATAAAGCTGATGAATCAGGTGTTGTTGAGCTCTGCAGTGTTCCAGAGAAGGGCAGTTTAGGCACTCTGTGCAGTGTGCCTTTCCTCAGTTTCACTAATAATCCAACGTGTTGATTGTCAAGACAAGATGTCCGCCTACAGTGAGCTCCCTGGCACTCACTGCTGCCTTGACAGCTTGACTAACATCCTTCTCTGCCGGTGTCGGAGGTTCCACAGTCCTTCCAAATTTACATCCCAGACACAGATACAGTTAAGGCCTAGAGCTAGTGATGATGAGCGCCTTTTGTGTACCGTTGTTGACACGTCATTTTTCAGGGGCTTCACCTGCAAACACCTAGTCTTATTTTCTAAAAAAAAAAAAAAAAAACTCAACTTCCTTCTTCTCTTTTCCACTACAGAGCACTGAGCTTTTAAACAGAACATCTTCTATAATGCTACCAGGTTATTAACAAAAGCCCCAGAGAGCATGCCTCTGGGAGAAACTAAGTCTGATTGGCATTCACAGCCTGCTGGTAGCAGAATGCACTAAATTAAAACTAATTTTGCCCATTTATTGCTTATGAAATTAGATGTGACCTTGCCAAAAGAATCTCAATAAAGCTCAGAGTATATTTGCCATTTGTTGCTTTTTAATAACAAAATAAAATCACTTTGACTCTGGAACACAGGTAGTTTTTCTTTCTGTACTTCTAATAGCCTAGAGCTATTCAAGTGCACTTTTAATGGGGGAGAATGTGGCATTCTCAGTGAAGCAACTTTATAAGTGGTTCTACAATGGAATGTTTTTAGCTATTTGCAGTAGGAGACAGGACATATCTTATTGGACCCTGGAGTTGTCCAAAGCTCTCTCTACACATAGATTACTGTGATGAAGTTCCAAGGTGTGTTTGGAAAGTCACTGATGGATATGCAATGGATTTTTCTTACTGAAAAAAAAAAAGGCACAAGTGTTTGCTGCATATTTTCATATCTTCCAGTCTGTGAGAACCTCCTCTGCCTGTCTGTTTGGAAATGACAGAGTGTAAAGGCAAAATAGGCAGGACTAGGTTTTGTCACTCACTACCTTCCCGGATGTCCTGCCTAGGACAAAAACTTAGTGATGTGTTTCATACCTCCCTACGGTGGTAAAACAGGCCCAGGTTCTCCCTGTGGTCTTTTCTAATACTTCAAGTCTGTGCGGCTATCATCCCCACTGAGTAATTAAGTAATACCTTTTCTTTTCAGATAGTAAACTGTTTACATGTCTCTTCTCCCAGAGAAAGGAAGCCCATGAAGAGAATGTACCTAATTTGAGTTCCGATAGTGTAGATCTTTGATCCCAGCTACTCTGGAGGCTGAGGCAGGAGGGTCACAAATTCAAGGCCAGCCTAGGCAATTTCGTGAGACCATAAATAAAAAGTAAAAAGTGCCAGGGATGTAGCTCAGTGGTAGGGCCCTTGCCTGGCCTGTGTGAGTCCCAGGTCCAGTCCTCATTACCAAGACAGACACACAGACAGGGAGAGAGAGAGAGAGGGCATGCCTGATATAAGCATGGATATTTTCTTTCAATAAACTTACTTGAGATGAAGTAATGGAAGCAGTTGTTTATCATCTACCCTCTCACTGTTTATAGAGATTTCCTTCTTAATGAAGATGCCTCAAGTTATAATTCATTATTTTTATTTGTTTTCTTTTCCTTCTTTTAAAAGCTGGGGGCTCTCTTCCCTATGGCATCCAGACAGCTGAAAAACAGAATTGGCTACATTCCTACTTTCAGTAAGTAATTGGTTCTCAATGCTGCTCTTACTTCATTAGGACCAAAAATGTTGTGTCAGTCTGTTCTTTAAAAAAGTACCTTATATAATACAGCTATATTCTTTCATCTACATATGTTAGTGATAGAAATAATTTAAAACAAGGTTTTAAAAAATTTTTGGAATAGGTTTTTAATACCAGAGTAAGATTTATCTCTGTGAGGTTTCTATTTAAATATTGTCAGGCAGAGAAAACGATAAATAAGAGATCCTGTTGGGTAGTTTATGGTTTACATAAGCAGTGTTTAGTTCACTTTGCCAAAGCATGAAGTATAACCATCCTGACTCTAGTATGTAGACCACACGCCACACTTGCCGAGTGTAGGGTCCGTGCCTGTGTCTCCAGGAGGATAAAGACGGGGTTTGGTGTGCCAGCAGAGCTCAGGAAACCGGTGATGGGTGGGAAGGGAAAGAGAGGCTTATCCTTTCCTCTTCCAGCTCCAGCACTTGCCCGTCCCGAATGTTCTAGACGAACCCCGGTGTCTTACTCACTTCAGTAGTGGCTTTGCAGCTGGGCAGCCAGAAATGAGGGAGGGAGTCCATTTCCGTAGCTTTCTGCTGAAATTCCTGTTGGCCAGCGGCATTTCCATGGTATTCGCTCCAGATGCAGAGTTGTTCCTTACAGAGCATGTCTATGCTTGGGCTCCTTTCAGTTTCCGATTCTTAGGTTCACTGGGATGAAGAAAATGGTGGCCCTCTTAATTCTGATTCCATGCTGGCACGCTGCCTGTTAGCTTCAGGGATTATCCCCTTCCAAGCCAGAGTCACCGCCTCATGACGGAGGCCATCAGGCCTTGGAACCCTAGTCCTAAAGTGTTGGAAATGTGGGAGTGATACTCAAAGCCAAACTAAAGCATTTCTGAGTTAGCTCCTGCCTTTTAGCACTCACCTGGGTTACGCTGTATTCCGCTCACTCTGCTTCTTTGGGGAGGCTTCTGTGGGAGCTGCTACTCAGTAGTGTGCACTGTAGGGCACTGCAAGCCTCCTGCTTCCATGAGCTCACAGTCCAGCCAGAGACCTGTGTACACATGTGCAGAAAAGCACAATGAAGCCAGTGTAGTCCGTGTGTGCATGCTTGTGTATACCTATGTGTGCATGCATGCGTGTGTACTCGTATGTCAAAGGACAAGAAGCCCCACATCCACGGGGTTAGATGCTTTTGTGGCTTGTGCTAAATTTCCTTTTTTGACCTCCTTCCTTTTCAGAATGATTGTGTGTTCTGAACAGTGTCATCAGCCACCACAGATCACGCACCATGCTCCTACTGTCTTTTTAGATAGGATGTTGCTTTTTGTGCAGTTCCCTAGCGTGAGAATTTTGTTGGTCTTGAGTTATTTTCTAATTGGTGGTTTACGTCTCTCCTATCACTAGCAAGTGGTCAGCAGAGACTTCTGGCCGAAGCAACGCCATGCCACATATTAAGACGTACATGAGGCTGTCATCAGACTTCAGTAAACTGGCTTGGTTTCTTGTGACGAGGTAAAGCTTCCTTCTATGTCTCATGGGAGGTCTTGTAACTTCTGCTCTGAAATTGAGTGGAGTCCTAAAAAGTGTTCTGTGAAGTGCCATTAGTCCCCAGCCTGCTCTGTCCCTGAGACTTGAAGGAGGCCTGTGACTAATGTCTTACTGAATGTGTGATCATTGCTATCATGTCTATCTAGATGTTTCTAAGATTTGTATAAACTTTGGATTTACTTCTTTTTATGTGCTGTAATAATAATAATAGTGATTGAGCAAACGGACATTTAGGGTAAATACAGAAGAAACATAAAATGTTAAAATGGTTACTTTTCTCTTCTATTAGCATCTCTTTAGATAATTAAAACTTGAGCAATCAAATCTCTCATGTGCCATTTTAAAAACGTCTTTATTAGGATATAATTCACATACCATAAAATCTGTGCACTAAAGTCTACAGTTTAACAATCTAACATGTTCACAGAATTGTACAATCATCACCATAATCTAATTTTAGAATATTTTAATCACCCCTAAAAGGAACTCACTACCCACTGACATTTTTGTTTCTTTCTTTCTTTTTTTTAAGATAAATTGCTTTGCCCTTTGGAAAATAGAGCTGTGACTAGAACATTATTAGTACCTCGCTCCTAGTCAGAACTCAAGCACTGGGCATCTCTTTGTGATTCAGTAAACTAATTGATGTCAATCACAACTAATTACACTATCACTGAGTGGAATCACTGCTTCAAGACTGAAATGGTACCCAAGAACACACTTCCAAACAAAAAAACCTTGACACTTTTTCATAGCTAGCTAGCATTTGTGCCTGGTTCAGGGAAGGAATACTGACCCAAAGAGGTGGTTGATAAACATGATGACCGAGGCCATCCTAAAGGCTTTCGCAGCCTCAGAGCATAATGGGAAAACATACTTTTGAGTTCTAAAAATAAACACTCAGGATGCTTTTCTGTCATTTAGTAGCTATATAAACTTGGGGATTTATTTAATCTGTGTTTGTTTCCTAGTCTGTAAAAAGGAAGAGGTAATGGCTACATTTGGGGTTATTGTGAGCATTAAAGGAGGTTTCAGAACTGGGTACCTGGGATACAACAGGTCCTCAGTGTGCGGTGGCAGCGGCTGTATATGATGGCAGTGGTTACACACAGTGAACAGGCAGACATGCAGGCAGAATACTCACACACATTAACATTTTCTTTTCATTAAAGAATGTCTGATCTCCCTCCTAATAATTGGCCATCATTAAGCAGCTTTCTACCTGTGTGAGGCTATCCTCACCTTCAATAACTCTAAATTTGTGGAGAGGCCAAGTCATCCTCTTTAATACTTCACAATGTATATGTATTTCTTTTCTTTTATGTAGCTAATTTGTTGAAAAATGTCTCACAATGTAGCTCAGGCTGGCCTTAAACCCATGGTAATCCTTCTGCTTCATCTTCCCTCCCCAGTGCTGGGATTACAAGCATGGGCCATCGGGCCTGGCTCAGTGCTCGTGTGCATGTGCGTGTGTGTGTGCGCGTGCGTGTGTGTGTGTGCGCGTGCGCGTGCGTGCGTGCGTGTGTGTGTGTGTGTGTGTGTGTGTGTGTGTGTGTTGCACACATATATTAGACAAGGTCTCATTGTGTACCTCTAGCTGACCTGGATCTAGCTATGTAAACCAGATTGACCTCAAACTCACAGAGATCCTCCACCTACCTCTGTCTCCTGAGTGCCAGGATTAAAGGTGTGGGCCATCATGCCCTGCTCAACATGTATTCCAGTAGGTGATAAGACACAGACCACATCATTTCTTCATTCAGGAAGTCTAGTGAGCTCTGCTTGTAGGATCTATGCAAGTGGCTGTGATTGATAATCACATAAAGCATGGTCCCTGTTATTCATAAAAGGCACTAAGTAATGCCCTGTTCTTTCTATATTTTCACTGCTTGTTGAGAGGATGAATGGAGATCTCATAATCATCAGATACTGAATTATTCTGTTTCAGGTACTATCTGTATTTTATGGAAGGCAATAAACAGAGTACATACTCTAGTATGAGTTTTCATTTAAAGTATAGTAGGGTATGCAAGGCCAGTAGTTTCTGAGAGAGAGAGGGAGAGAGAGAGAGAGAAAGAGAGAGAGAGAGAGAGAGAGAGAGAGAGAGAGAGAGAGAGAGAGAGAAAGAGGGAGAGAGAGAGAGAGAGAGAAGGCCTATAGCAAATGCAGAAATGTTTGGAGCATGTCTGAAGGGATCGGAGAGGGTGGTCCTAGGAGGCGATGTTTAAGGTGACGCTGACTGAGGAGTGCGGCAGCCCGACCGGGAAGAACACACTGGTCAAGGGAACAGCTCAAAAAAGACTCTCAAGCTGGAGGAAGTGTAGAAGGTTGAGCTCTTCCTGAGTGATATGCAGAACTGAGCCAGATAACAGGGGCCCTGAAGTGCTGTGATGTCATCTGATGAGTGTGCTGAAAGCTAGGTCAGGCTGCTGAATGGAGAGTGGGTGGCTGGGAGGGAGTGGGTGTGGGCAGCAGAGGTAGGCAGTCACAGAGCCCGTGCTGTTTGTGGGCAAGAGCTGGTAGGAACAAACTACCCGGGATGGGGAAGACTCTCTGTGTGGAGCATACTTCATCACCTCCGTCAGGGGACAGGTTGAAGCGGTAGGACACACACAGGTGTAGAGCCAAGCCCAGACTTCATCTCCACCCCTCAGTATCCATGAGTGACTGAGCCTCGCCGAACACACTTCCTGAAACACAAAGGCAAGGCACCAAAGTGCACTGGCAGTTTGGTGGAGATGAGTTCTATAAGCACTCGCCACCGGCGGCTCAGCAAACGACACTTCGCTGAGGGGCTGGAGTCTGAGTGGCAGCCATGACTGTAGGTAACAGTGCTTCTGATAAATATCTCATTGTAAGCATGTAACACGACAGCTGCTAGTACTCAGACTGTGGTAATCACCCTCTCTAGCAGCCCCTCCGTCAGCAAATTCACAGTGATGCCACAAACTGTAGTAACCTCAGAATCCATCATCAGATCCTTGATCCAGCCCCTTGGTCACCTGGGTGACCGCTGTCGAAATGGCCAGCCCTAACCAGCCTGGAAGAAACAAGTGTCTTCTCTGCAAGTGTATGAAGGAAGGGGAGGAGAGCGAACTGACCCCCACCCACTCAGCGGCCTCACTTGTCTCTTTTGGTCTTCTCAGAGTTTTGTGAGATGGCACGGGCCCCTCCTAGACGTAAAGCTGTGGCATCGAGGCAGCTCCACCAGCCACTCCGAAAATACCCATTACCCGCATGGTGCTGTGGGAATAGAGGAACACTAAGTCAGACTTCTTGCTTCTGTGCACTTTACAGTTAAATGAAAGAGTTTGGCGAAGCCGCTCATGCCACATGTATTGTTTGATCCTTGGATGCTTCTCTGACTACGCTGCGCAGGAATTTTCTTCTTCCCTAGTAGAACCTAAACTTGTATTCATCCAGTGCTTGGCTTAAACATGGCTTCCTCAGCTGGTTGGATTCTGCGGGCTCCTGGACTTGTACATCATCCACGTGCCTTTCCCGTCTATATAGCTGTTTATGTGGTTACTGGCTTCCCCTGTAGGCTCTGACACCAAGCCTGTATCTGTCTTGTTTAGCACAGCCCAGCACCTGGTAGGGAGCCTGACATGCAGGAGAAACTGATACAGATTTCTTATCAAGGTTAATTAAGGAAGGCGGAGTTGAGGTGGTTATGACGAAAGATCTACCTAGACTTGGTGCAGAGATTGGGAAAGGAGCCTCAGGGATGACCCCTGAGCCAGGAATATGGCTGGAAGGAAGAGTTCATTGTTGACATCACTGTAGACACTGTAGAAATGAGAGGTGGCTACAGGAGGATGACAGATTTAATTGCAGGCCTCGCTCACTGGTAAAGCCCTTGTGTAGCATTTGTGAGGTCTTGGGTCCCATCCCAAGCACACACAGAAATAAACCTAGTTGCATACTCACTGTAGTGAGACCTTCAAGTGGGATTGTCTGTTCTTCACCGAAGTCTGAGGTTTTATTGTGTTATTTTTGGTGAGGTTTTGGTTTGGTTTCTTAGTTTTCTCTCATGCTTATCACTGATACCATAAGGCCTTGTGACTTTTCTGGGAGCAAGTGGAGCAGACTACTGCCTGGTGCTGAGGAATATCCAGGAAATACACATTAACAAGACTTCTCACTGCCAGGCACAGTGACACATACTTGTAATTCCAGTCCTTTGGGGCCTGAAGCAGGAGGATCACCATGGGCTCAAGGCCAGCCTGGACATTAAGGCAAGACCCTGTCTCAAACAAACCAGAGAGGAGGTTTTTAATATGTCTGTCCCATTGCCAACTAAGCCTCTGTCCTGGTTGACGAGCCATTGGCCATGTGTAATAATCCTCCTTTGACATTAAAAGGACTAATCATTCATTCATTCTGGACATCATTCTTAGCCAGTTATTCATTGTGTCTGTTGCTATATGGAGCACTTACTAAATACCACGCACTTTGCTAAGTGCTAGGAGCATAGTAATAAACAGCCATCGGCCTGGTTCTGGTGGTGGGAGTTACATAAAAATCAAACAAGTTTATTCACACAGTCGAATGGGGATGAGTTCAATAGAGAAAAATAAAATAGAATGGTAGTTTATATGCACTGACCTTCATTTGAAGTCTGCAGGACCAGATGAAGTTCAGGAAGATCACACACTTCATGTGCAGTCTATTAACTTCCCTGATAGTATCTGGCCCAGTATCCCATGGCAATTGTTTTGGAAGTGACAGTGTTTGAAGGAGACTCAACAGTGGGGGCTTCTCCCCAGACCCAGGATCAGGCACAAATCCCACCCAAACAGCCATTTTCACAGAGAGATCCTTTATTAAGTGGGGAAGAAAAGTTAAAGTGGCTGCTTCTGACTCAGGCAGAAAACAGCAGCAAATGACCTTGTAGGTGTAATTTTTAAGAGGAGGAAAAGGGGAGGTCTGTGTTAGAATGAACTAGGATGTGGTGGTAAAGGAGATGGGGGATGGGGCAGAAGGGAAAGGGGGGAGGTTATTTGTCCCGTAGGGACAAAGGACTGCCCCTGGGTAGAGAGGAGACACATGGCACATAGGCAAATGGTGGTTTATAAAGGTGAAGGGGGAAGCCCCATGTTAGGATGAGGTGTTTCATTTTAATTGAGCATGTTAATTAGGTTGAACCAAAGGGGGCTTTTGATTGCTGGACTTCGGGAGTCAACCTCATGAGGAAGAAGTGACCAAATAAGGAAATAGACCTTGGTGGCTAGCTTCAGGAATGTGATCTCACGGTTTTTATAAAGGCATAGGGAATGGGGGAGAAGGGCAAGGTCTGCCAGAGCCATGCTCGCCACGCTCAAGCTGGCCAGAGTCCCTGTAGCTTTTGCTACTCAGTAAGAAGATCAAGTTTTGCTGTCAGATGAAATAAACCAAGAAAAGGCTTTTCTTGCAAGTTGGCTTAAGTTGCTAGTAAATTTAAGTTAGTATGTTGTCCTTACAGTTGGTCAGTAAGCACAAAGCTAAGCAAGGTACATGGAAGGCCAAGCAGTGGGGCTCCATCACCCATATTCTGGACCACTGTGTATAGGGTGGTGTGGACCTAGGTAGGTGCTGCTTCTTAAATAGGAGGTCAGGGAAGGCCTTGCTGTGTTTGAGAGGCAGCAGTGAGTGCTGCTGAGTCAAGGAAAAGAGAGAGGTCAGAGAGTAGCTTGTGGCCAGCTTTATTCTGTGTTAGAAGCAAAATTGCCAGGGAAATCTCCTAGAGTTCCTGAAGCTTTATTAGTTATAGTCCTGTAGGCAGAGCTTGCTGTCCCACCAGCCGATTCCCAAATAACCACACAGAGACTTGCTATGAATTATAAATGCTCAGTCAATAACTTAGGCTTGTTTTTAGCTAGCTCTTATAACTTAAATTAACTCATTTCTATTCATCTATGTGCTACCCTGAGACTCGTTTACCTCATCTGTGTAGTTGTCATGTTGCTTCTTCCGAGTCTGGCTGGCAACTCCTCAGATACTGCCCTTCTCCTTCCTAGTGTCCTCCTAGTCTGCCTCTCCCACCCAGTCTCCTCCTGCCCAGCTATAGGTGAGCCAGCTCTTTATTAACCAATGAGAGTAATACATATTTACAGTGTACAACGATTGTTCCACCGCACAGGCCTGTGGGAAAGAGTTCTACATCAGTGAATTTTATCATTTGAATTGGCTGGGATCCATAAGTGCTTTTAGAAGGTTTATTCTGGGCTGGAGAGATGACTCAGTGGCTAACAGCATGTACTGCTCTTGGCAGAAGACCCAAGTTTGGATCTCAGCACCCATGTTGAGTAGTTCACAATCACCTGCATCTCCAGCTCCAGAGAATCAAACGCCCTCTTCTGGACTCTGTGGGCAACTGCACTTAAGTGCACATAACCTCCCTCCCACCTAACCCCACCACACACACAATTAAAACTAAAACTTTTCTTTTTTGAAAAAAAAGCACTTTATCCAGGACTTTTTAGAATAAGATAGGGTTTTAATGTACTTAACTTGAGCTTATGAAAAATAGTGTTTCTCAGCAGAGCACTATTGGTATTTATTCAAAGTATTCATTAAGGTGTGTAGAACTGATAAAAATGATAGTCTTATAAAAGATTAGCAGGATCTCAAAAGATCTGAGTTTCTAATCTACAAAAGTATATCTATCGCCTTAGAGGTGTGCTTTGCTGTTGTATTTACTGCCCAGATCTATTTACATGTTATTTCCCAGCCACCTGTAAGTGAGGACATTGGCTTCCTGGTCTTGAGGATTTTGTTTTCTATAAAACAAAGGGTTTTAGAATCAAGCTATACATTCCCTTCCCTCCTCTAAAAAATATTATTTTATGTATATGGATATTTGCCTGAATGCAAGTTTGTGTACCACATGCATGCAGTACCTCTGCAGGCCAGATGAGGGCATCAGATTTCCCGGAACTGGAATCAGAGGGTTATGAGCTGCCCGGTGGGTGCTAGCTCCAACCTAGCTTCTCTGGAAACAGCCAGTGCTCTTTACTGCTCAGCCATCCGTCCCTCCAGCTCCTTTTTTAAAAATGTGTTTTAGTTTGAGTTAGGGCCTCGCTAAGTTGTCCCTGCTGGACTTGAATTTGCAGCGTTCTCATCTCAGCCTCTTGAATAGCTAGGAGTAAAAGCATGTACCACTGTGCCCGGTTCAGCACGGCCCCTCGATGTCGCTTCACACTCTCTCTCTCTTTCTCCCTCCCCCCCCCCCTTTTATAAGCAGTATACTCTATGGGTAAAATGTATAGTAAATACATACACCAGTGACATGTAACTTGTTACTGTTGTCCATTACTGTCTACAGTATATCACCGTATGTTCTAGGAACTTTACATGGCTGGCAGTGTATTGGGTTCATTTACGCCAGCATCACTATCAACTTAGTCATGACTGTGCTGGCACTAGACAGTAGGGGTCTGAGGGCTCTAGCGTGTTACTGTGGGCCACTCCCGTACACGATGTCTATGTCTACTGAGATGTCATTGTTCAGTGTATCACAATTTGAATCAGAAGCCTTGAAAGACTTTTTTTAAGTTGGTAATATACATACACAGTTAAAAAAAAAAAAAGGAGGGGGGAAATAATAGGTAGATTGCCCTGCGTTCCTATTCCTGCACCCTAGCTACTGTATTCTTCAGCTTGAAACTATTACCATTAGTTGGCTCAGGTGTTTAGTAGCTTCAACAGACCCAAGACCCTGTCCAAGCCTCGTACCCCTCAGAATGTGATATTAGCCAACCATATTATTTGAAGAAATAACCCGAACCAAGATCCAAAGATCTAAGTCCCAACTTGGATTATCATTTACTAGCCTTGCCATTTAAATTTTGGAAAATAACATTTATAATGTGGGCTTTTTATCTGATTTAATGCAATGTTCTGAGGCTAATGATAGAAAATATATGAGAATGTTGCCCATTGAGCCATATAATGTGTTTAACATTAGTCAGTTAGGCCTCTTTTGATTCATGAAATCAGTGTCTAAAACCTTTATCCAATTTGCATCTATAATCCATTAACATACAGTTCGTGGCTGAAAGACTCATCTGTGGGGGCTGCAGAGAGAGATCAGTGGTAAAGAGTGCTTGCTGCTCTTGTAGAGTACCAGAGTTTGGTTCCCAGCACCTACTCAGGTGGCTCCCAGTTACCAAGAACTCCAGTTCCAGGGGATCCAACACCTTCCTCTGGCCTCCCACGGGTTTCTAGCACACGCATGGCATACACATGAGTATGCATGCTCGAGTGCTCACACCCACAAATAAATCCTTGGGGGTTTTTTGTTTTGTTTTGTCTTGTTTTTGAAGTCTTTTCTGTAGATGACAGTTTATAAAAAAAGAACTCAGTCTGAGGCTAATTTGATAATTGATGAGAATTATCCAACTTGAAGATGAGCACTTCCTGAATACCTTTAATCCCGGCACTCGGGAGGTAGAGGCAGGCAGATCTCGGAGTTGAGTCCAGCCTGGTCTACAGAGCGAGCTCCAGGATAGCCAGGGCTATACAGGGAAACCTTAAAAACGAACAAAACTCAAGTACCTCCGACCAGATGCCTGGACTTCAGACACTTAGAGCTGGCAGTCTGGCTAGTCTGACACTACTGGATCTTTCCTCCTTTGCCCGGTTGTTGTCTGCGTCTGTGGCAAGTTCTTTATGGTTTTAATAAGATTTTTTCTTTCCATCTGTTTTGATCCTGCCATGAAATCATCCCGTGTTTGATGAGCATCCTGTGGTTACGGAAATCACCAGTACATGACGACAAATACGGTCGTCAGATTTTTACTGCAGCATCAAGGAGGCAAGAAGCAGAGCTTTAGGAAGAAACCTTAGCTAAGAAGATTGGGCCTAGACGTGGCTGGCAAACCCGATGGGAACAATTATGGGAGCTATGCATTGTGGGAGGCAAGAAATGAGGTGGTTACTAACAGTAGCCGGAGCACTGTTACGGTTGCCTAGCAACTGACAGGCAGGGTTTGATAGAGATGAGCAGAAATGTTGGTGCTGCCACTCAGAGAAAGCGAGACAAGTGCTTGACTACAAAATCGCTGTTGGCTTTTTGGAGAAACATAAAAGACATTCTCCTCCTCTGCGTTGCTGTATCACTCTGTAATTCTCCTTCCCTGCTGTCTGCTCCTTAGAGTGTGAAGCGGTGGGGTTTTGTTTTTTTTTTTCCCCCTTCCTTTGTCTGTGATTTTTGGAGGAAATCAAATTGGATCACACAAAAGAATACTTGTAGATGTTATTGAATAGACTGGGTTGCCTGGCGCCCCCAAGATAACCAGGATTCTTTGGTATGCCTTGTGTACTTTGTTACAGATAATGTTATCAGCCCTGCCCTACAGTCTGCAAATGACTTCTTTTGTACTTTAGAGATGATTTGAGGCCACTGACCACCTTCGCTTTCTTGCATTCTGGTACAAGCAGAGCAAAGACAGCATTTCTTTGTTCGTGTCCGTGTGAGCCAGCCTCCAGAAACATTAGCCCTGCTGGGAAAATGTTTGAGATCCTCCCCTAGGCCTGGAAGCCCTTTGTGTGCGGACACTTGTAGTTGTGAGGTGTACCTGTGGCTTGAGATGAGATGCTATGTGTAGTCCCCCTCCAAGGACTGGCCTCCAGAGAAAACCCAAATATATGGTATAGTGTTTACTATATGCTGGAGAAGCCCCACCCCCTTTTTTATACTAACTCTAAACCTCTCAGGAGCTGGGTCCTAGTCTTCTAGGGCTGTGAAAAAAAGAAAAAGCATAGAGAACTTAAATAGTGTGAGCCAAATGACCCAGTGTGTAAAGTGGGGAGACCTGAAATTCAGGCCCCAATAGTCCATCGTAAAATTTTTCTGCCTAAGCTTTACATATGGACGACAGACAAGACAAGTGAGAGGAACTTGGAATCTAGTCAGTGTCTCTGCTTTGAGACTGGCACTGCTGAGTGAAGCCTGGGAAGAGCACAGCTCACGGACTCCCCACAGCCCGTTGCTTGGTGAAGCTGCAGTGGCCCAGCTTCCCTCCTCCCTGTAGTTCCTGCTACAGGGCCAGACCTCACGGACCTCTCTCCAGACCCACTGCCCAGTGTACCCTAGGCTTCCTGCCTAGCTTGATTTTAATTTCTGGCCCAGCCAGACACAGGCCTGTCATCCTAGCCACTCAAGAGGCTGAAGTGGGAAGATGACAGGTTCAAGGACAATCTAGGCCACTTAGTGAACCCTCTCAAAAGGAGAACCGAAAAGAAGGCTGGGGATATAGTTCAGTGCCTTGTGAATGTGCGGCCCTAGGTTCTGTCTCTGGTTCACCACCCCCTAATGTTTCCGCCATGGCTGTAGCTTATGGCCTTTGCTAAGCGAGTCAGGTGGCAGTGTGGTCTTCGGGTCTGCAGTGAAATAGCACGTTAGGATAGTGAGTGCTTACAGCAGCAAAACCACTTCCTTTCTATCCAGGAAGCAAGGCAGGGAAGAAGAGAGACTAGAGCCCCAGAATCACCCTCAAGAGCCTGCATCCAGTGACCTCAAGACCCCATGCAACACCCACCTCCCAAATCTTTAGCACACAGACGATTGGGACGCACTTAGCCAAATCGTACTGCTTATCAAATCCTTTCTGTTAAGCCAAAGAGTGCTTCCTGAAGCTGCCTGCTGTTTTTCCCTGTGGGAGTGATCACCCTCTCCCCTAACCATGCTCTCTGCTGCTGCCAGTAAGTACCCCATGGGTGCCCCTAAATGCTACAGCACAAGCACACACCCTAACCCCCCTCCACCTGATGAAGCTATCAGTAGTCACAGAAAGTCACCAAGCAGCTATCAATATCCCATCCCAAGGCCCACACACCCAGCATGATATCCTGAGTAGGTATGAAAAGTGTACTTGCAAATGGCAGAAGAAATGGATAAAAGACTGAACAGTCATTGGACACTTAAAAAATGATGTTGGGCAAGAGAACCAGCCAGATGACTCAGGCTGTAGGTGGCATTTGCTTTTGCATGATGTGGCTGAGTTTGGTAGGAAAAGAATGGATGGTTAGAAGCCAGGGAACTTCGATACTCGAATTTTGTAAGCTGCCAGGATGTGACTAGAAAATGGACATTGAGTGAGCATGCTAAAGTGTTTTAAGAGAGCTCTGAAGTTTTTGGCATCTTACCCCAGCAAAGCCTGGCACAGACAGATACCCAGTAGACAACTTGTTGAATGAAGGAGCAGGGAGACAGGACACACAGAACCTGAAAGGCAGCAGCAGGTGAGTAAGACCCCCATGTAGCTTGAGTTTTCCTGTCTTGCCCACAGTCAGAACAAATCTTTGTCACCCACCAGTCCCACAGCCGCTCAGACCCAACCAAGTAAACACAGAGACTTATATTGCTTACAAACTGTATGGCCGTGGCAGGCTTCTTGCTAACTGTTCTTATATCTTAAATTAATCCATTTCCATTAATCTATATCTTGCCACATGGCTTGTGGCTTACCGGCATCTTCACATGTGGCTTGTCATGGTGGCGGCTGGCAGTGACTCCTTCCACCTTCCTGTTCTTTCTCTGTTCTTCTCTCTGTTAGTCACGCCTATACTTCCTGTCTGGCCACTGGCCAATCAGTGTTTTATTTATTGACCAATCAGAGCAATTTGACATACAGACCATCCCACAGCACTTTCACTTTTTTTTTAAAGAGGAGGGTTTTAACTTTTACATATCTCCAAAGCCAGCTTGGTATATTTGGGAATTTGGGCATAGCTTCTCTTACTACTTCCTGTTGGAGTGGGGCGCTGTATCTTATGGGGACACAAAGAATATTTTAGGATTATGGAGTAGTCCATGAGGGTGTATCATCTGAGCCAGTTGCCTTGAAATGGTTTTGGATGTGGGATCATCTGGGCCATGGTGTCATCAGAGATCTTTTAGGGGGTCTTGGCTGGTCAAACCTGATGTATCTTAATCTGGAGCAAATCCATAGCCTCTGGCTTTCTGTGGAAACAAAAGCAGAGCCTCCTTTTCAAAGCAACATATCCTTACATCCAAATTTTGAAGTAAAGGTACCTTTAAAATATACATTTTGGCATAACTCAACAGCTTTTGCAATCAAATATTTTTCTTCAGTTACGAATATCAAAGAGAACATAATCCAGATTCTCTGTGTGGTAGCCATCTTTACATGGCTTATTTTTTATATTACCTTGAACCTATTGTTTTAAACTGCAGCATTCTAAGACTGAAACAGCGCTGTGGCTGTTGGCTCCGCCCACTTCAGCTTCCCAACATGGCGGTGGTACATTTTCCGCCAGCTCTGGGAGCCATCAACTCTCAGAAATAGTGGGTCTATGTTTCTATAAAAGCAGCGTATAGCCCAGAAACCTCTTTTTGTTTTGTACTAGCAAAGGCTAAATCCATGACGCAGCATAATATGCCACTTGCAGAGGCCTCATTCCTGCCATATTGCAGGTCGAGCACGCACGCCAGGAACCCGCCATAGTAGCTCAAACATGCAGGCTGCCACTAACTTGAGAGAAACAACTAGGAACTGTTTTTAGCTCTGTTTTAGAATCTTTTTCTCAGGTTTTAGGTGGAAACTCTTGCCAACACGTTGGGCGCCATTTGTAGCTAGAGTTTTCCTGCCTGGCCCACAGTCAGGACAAATCTCTGTTACCCGCCAGACCCACAGCCGCTCAGACCCAACCAAGTAAACACAGAGACTTATATTGCTTACAAACTGTATGGCCGTGGCAGGCTTCTTGTTAACTGTTCTTATAGCTTAAATTAATCCATTTTTATAAATCTATATCTTACCACGTGGCTCGTGGCTTACCAGCATCTTCACATGCTGTTTGTCATCGTGGCGGCTGGCAGTGTCTCTCTCTGCCTTCCTGTTCTCTCAATTCTCTTCTCTGTTAGTTTCGCCTATACTTCCTGCCTGGCCACTGGCCAATCAGTGATTTATTTATTGACCAATCAAAGTAATTTGACATACAGACCATCCCACAGCACCCCCAAAACTAGGAGCCAAAATAGGTTGTTTCTCTCTGTAAATTAAAATTGTCTCAAGTCTTTTGTTACCCTGAATGTGACTGGCGATAGGCTTCGGGATGCGTTAGGTAGAGGAAATCATGAACCTGAAGGCCCTGGGTCATGTTAGGAGGGGAGAGAACCATGAGCTAGCATATAGCGTTGTGTAGGGAGGCGTGGGAGAGCAGCCAGAAAGTTGTGGGACCAGTTTTGGGGCCAGGAGAGATTTTAAACTTCCCAGTTGGGATCACCAAAGGCTTTGCAGCAAGGGAGCCAGCCAGGCAATCCACAGCACTTCATTAGTATCACTGGGAGTGTCGAGTGTTCAGCTCTATTGTAACTGCCATACCATTTGTGATAAAGAGCACTGTCAGCCTTCTGAGATCTAAGTGCCCGAGGTGATATCACACCTATCTGTGGATGTAGAAACAGGTACAGCGTTTAAGCTGCTCGTCTTATAGTTGAACTGGATCTTGGATCTGTCTTTTGTTTCCTCCACATCATACTCTTTGGCTAGAGTCCATCTGTGGATGGACGATGGAGACTAGAACACAGAAGCAGGAAGTCCTCTGAGACACTGATACAGACTGCTAAGCCTGGGACCATACGTGACAGTGGAAGGTGGGAAAAGAGGAAGTCATTCAACCAGACTAGGACAGAAGGGTCAGAGTGGTAACAGGCTGAGAGCAGGAAGGAAGGAGCGCGCTGCCCTTAAGGTTGAGCACAACTTTGTGGCAGTTACAGATGTTGTCAGGCTCTGGGAGCTGGTTATAGGCCCCAAGAAGGCTGTTCCTCAAGCTGTCTCAATGGGTATGTATCAATAGTAACCTAGTATTCTCTCTAGAGCAATAATTCTTGGTGCTATTCATTGTAAAAACTCCAAAGGTATAAGAAAGGGTCCCAGCAGATTGTGCCACTATGGGACCCAAGGAAATGACACCAAGGTACCAGGCTTTATAAACTCAGGGCCATCAAAGGGTATGAGGCCTGTGAGGCCTCATTGTATGGCCATACATAGGTCCTGTTTGTCTTCCCTGGCTAAATAGACAGCCTACCATCAGTGGCCAAGAGAGATAGTCCCTGCCGCTCTCTCTGCCTGGGTCCCTCTGTGCTACCCAGGGTCGGGCTCAATCTGTGCTGTTCCTCTGTTCCTTGGAGCCCTGTAAGTTCTGAAAACTCCTTCCCAAGGCCACAACAGTAGACGAAGGAGATGAGCCCAAGCACGTCCTGCCTCTCCGGGAGACTCTAGTCTTTTGTTGGTGAAATGTTTCCTTTGAACAAAGAGTTCTCAGAGAGGGAGAAAGAGAGAAAAGATTAAAATATTTCATTTCCCAGGACCCATCCTAACAAAATGTCGTAGTTCTCTAGAGGACTGAAACCTTTTTTCCCAGTCTTTTTTATGGCTTGCTTTATAGTTCCCTAGTCACCTTTGCCTGGGCAATTTCCTCCATCCCCCACCTTAACCAGTGAGCCGATGATGGTAAATCCATATGTGTTCTTTATAGCTTCTCATAGTCATAGCTTTCCCACCACAAGAGGTCCACCAAAACAATGACCATTTCAGCAGATGACAAAATACGAAGTAAGACTTGCTTATCTAGGTTGTGAATCAGTACATGTTAAAATTCTTTGATATGGTGCTTTAATACTAGTTCTGAATCGAATTTGAAAAGCGGTTTTTTTAAAGGAGGCCATGACATTTGTCTGGAGAGGTCAGTTAAGTTGTCCTTGTATTACGCTTACTTATGTACACACATGGGGGGGGGGCAAAAGATAATTTGGGGAGTCAGTTCTCACCTTCTTCCATGTTGGTCCCGGGGATCAAACTCAGGTTGTCAGGCTTCTTGGCAAGTGCCCTGACCCCCAGAGCCATCTCATCAGCCCCAATTGTGGATTTTGGTTGTTTTTTGTTTTATTAATTTGGTCTTTTGTTTTCAGTTTGGTTGTTTGGTTGGTTGGTTAACTGGATTGGATCTAGGGGCCATGCTTACTAGGCAAGCACTCTCTCACTGAGCTGATAGCCCCAGCTAGGAGGAATTTTGACCATAATTCTTTTCATTTTGCATCCTTGGTGCTGATATGATGGCTTCTGAAGTCCTTATAATTGAGTCTATGGGATCGAGACTAGATGATTCCATTTAAAGACAAGTGTGGACGGTGCCGTGGAATGCTGTAGCCTCCACTTGGAGTTCACTGCGTATATGAGAGACTTTTCGAGGTGATCGTGGTTTGCCTGTGACTGGGGATCAAGTAGATTGATGAGAATCCACCTGGCCGTTTGTGAGAACGTAGACTTGCAGAAGCCCACACTGAGTGCGGGGGTTCTTGCAACACTCTGCTCTACTTGTGTGTCTGGAAACATCAGGTGGTCCACATTCTTCCTTTCCTGTGGAATTTTTGTTACTACACCGCACAGACAACAATACCTCCAAAGCCCGCTTGCCGCTGCAGAGCCTCTTTACAGCTAATCTCATAAGGTTATTCAGCATGTGCAGATCTGATTGAGTCTTCCCTGTGCTGTTATGTTTCCAGCACCTTCTTACCTGCTGTAGTAACAACAGGGGACTTACATGTATGTCCTGCCTTAGAACTTGAGTTGTGTTTCTGCCTTGGGGACGCGTGCTATGGTTGTGGCATCAGTGATACAGTCTGGTGAATGCTGTTTAGACCTATCTATACCAAAACTGTATGACTAGGAAGCCTGGGAAGATCTGCCTTCCCGAGCATTCTGTCACTTAATGAATCACACCAGAGGAAAGGGTCATAGTCACCACCCGTAAACTCAGCAAAGTATTGATGTTTGTAAGAGCAAATGTTTATTAAGCACCATCCACGTGCTAGGGACTTTACACACCTTATGTGATCGACCCCTCATTCGGTGTTATGAGACAGACGTCACTGTATTTACTGTTAGGGGAACTGATGATTGGCAGGATAGCACTAATTGTGGTCAGAGCACACATGATTCAGGTTCTTCATGTGCTAATCCTCTGGCTTCCTTTGCATTTTGTGCATTACTCTCAGCAGACTCTTTCTCCAAATTTTGACTTAAAATGTTTTAGTCCTCTAACTACAGTGTTCATTCTGACCACAAGTCTTAACCAGCTGCATCTTCTAAGCTGTGTGAACCAGCCGCCTTTCTTGAGTAAAGTAGATGTTTCTCGCCTGCCTGACATCGTCAGGATTCAGTATTTGGAAAAGATCTGGGGGCTGGAGTAGCAGCCAACAGCTTCTGAAAGAGACGGGGCTTACGGAGGAGGAGGAGAGGCCTCGGATTCTAAGGAGTGGGCAGAGTGAAAGATATCCTGGACAAAGGAAGGAAGTTTGTGGATCTGTGGGGGTGAGGAGAGTCATGGAAGACGGTGACAGGAAACAAGATCGAAAAGCGTGGACCCAGTCCTTTCCTGAGTGTCTAAGACACCAGGCTATGGTATTTATTAGAGGCTTTGCTTTCTGAGAACCATAGGAGGTCAATATGGAGTGAAAAACCTGAGGCAGGGACAGCCATTTGGAGCTCTGAACTAGGGTAAAGGGATCTGAACTAGGGGCCCTTACTGAGAACATTGTTATAGGCTACTTTAGAAAAGTGACGAAAAATATCAGTCTATAAACCGATAAGTCTATAATGACTGACCTATTTGGGCCTGACTAAATGAGACTGGACAGAAGGGAACTGGCCTTAAAGATGGAGGAACAGAGAGGCAACCAGACATTAAATACTAGGGGGCAGAGGGGCAGGCATGCTAGTATAGGCCTTTAATCCCAATACTCAGAGGGTAGAGGCAGGAGGATCTCTGTGAGTTCCAGGACAATAAATACTACATAATGAAACCCTTAAAAAAAAAAGAAGAAAAGGAAAACCTCCTAAACACTGAGGGAAATGTCAGAATTCTTCTATAGAACCTCCAGGGGGGATTTTAAGACCCTACCAATACCTAGATTGTAGCCCAGCGTGACCCATTTAACTCCTCATCACCAGGAGCACAAGATAGTAATTTTGTTACTTGAAAGCATGGACCTTATGCCATCTGTTAGAGCAGTAATAAACCAAAGGATGCAGTGTGCATTAGTCAGACCCTCCAGACTGTGCCCGATACCGGAGAAAAGCAGCTTGCAGGAAGGATTGGGTTTTGGTGCACCATATCAGAGGTGGCAGTCCACTCCGTAGTCCTTGACCCTGCTGGCTCCAGGGCCATGGTGAGTCAGAACATCGTGGTGGGAACATGTAGCAGAGGGAGGACCAGGTATAGAAAAAGACATAGAGGAAACAGGGACAGGATGCCCCCTGCTCCTAACGCCCGACTTCTTCCAGCCAGGCCTCATCTACTGAGGTTTCCATTGCCTGCAGAATAGCACCATCAGCCCGGGAAATAGGCTCCATTGTAAAAGACACTTCGAATTAAAATAATCAAAAGAAGAAAGGCATAATTTTGAAACACAATTTCACAGAATTAAACATAGATATGATTAGGCTGAACATGCTGAACACCACTTCTAATCAGAGCAATCATAGTTAAAGATGTATTGTGTCTATTAGAATGCAGAATTGTCCTAGATATCTACCTGGTGTTCTCAGTGGCCCAAGAAGAGAGTGCTGTTGTATACTTCGAGTGGTAATCTATGTAGGGAAAGATGTCTTATAGGGATTTAACAGTCTCTGAATTCTAGCTTCTTACCTGTACTGAAATACAACATGAATCCTTTACAGCATGAGACTTTCTTTTCCTTTACAGTGAGACTGTTTTCTCCCCTTTCGTGACACAGTGTTGCAGTCCATAGGGAGAAACAGAGCCCAAGGGCAGTACAGAGCAGCCTAGGGCCAGCACAGAAGAAAGGCAGCATGCACTGCCTGTGTGTGTTTGAGGAAGGCGTGCTCCTGGGGGCATTCGGGAACAGGTGTCAGCAGCAGTAGCTGTGGTCTGCATTCTCTCCTCGCTGCAGCTGCTCGGTATGATCTTCTTCGGCATTCACGGTTAACACTGTGACATCTGTCTAGGCCAGTGCCGGTCCCCTACCTCTGACACTCCGGTGGCGCAAGCTTCGGTCTGTAAACCGTGTCTTCTCTTTGTGCAGCTGCTGCCTAGACTGTTGAGGATGCAAAGAAAGGCTTCCCCAGCCAACATGTGTCCCTGTAACAGCAGTCACCCTGGAGGACACATACACTTTTAACAGTCTCTTAACAATCAACCCCATCAGCGGCTCTAATGATGCTCAGCGCTGGCCATGACAGCTACCTCCATCACCAGTGCTTAGACTCTGAAAGATTCGCGGAGTAAGGTGTGATCTTGAGACCATCCTCGTGGGCTCCCTTCTCCTGAGTAGCTGTTTCCAACAGATTACCATGAGCTTTCTTTCATATACGTGCTCTCAGTAGGAGGCTCCCAGTGGAAACTAGGAATTTTTCTCTTTAGGGTGACAGGGGAGCTCCCCAAGTAGATGTGCAGAGGGTGGCTTGGAGAATCTGGCCTGGGAAAGTATTTTGGTCTCAAAGACTACCCTGCCCCCATGCACGCCCACTCTAGAGACAAGAGCCTAAAGCAAAGGAGAATAGAAAGTGCTTAGGGAGTCACTGTTAGTAAGGAAGTAGAGATAAAACAATGGGCTCCAGCTATGGGGTTCTTCTCTCAACGTTTGCCTGCCTTTGCTCTCCAGGTACCTAACATACTATCCCATGTGTGCCTGGTGGAGTCCATATGTACCTTAACAGTCTCCTGGGAGTTCATTTAGAAACTCTTATGGTAGATGGTATAAATTTATTCTTCAAGAGTTGATACAAATTTTTCTTTTGTGGACTGGGATGAAGCCTATAGTGAGCAGCCACACCTGAGAAGCTGTGACAGCATCAAGAGCAGCTGGAAGGCCTTCAGAGTTCCAGGATCACACGACCTTTGCATGGGCCTCAGGGCATCACTCTGCCCTGTAGAAGACACTGGTGGCTTCTAGACCACCCACACCCAGAGCAGACAGCATGAGAGTTTGGAAATACATTCCCAGTCTTCCTGGCTGCCCTGGGTGCCAGTGATTCAAAGCATTACTCATAATGTAAGAAATTATTAAAGATGACATTTCAAGGAATGTTGATTTGTCACCTAGACAACCTACGAGTCTTTCAAGTCTCCTGGTGTTCAGGGTAAAATTTTGAAGGCTGCAGATCCTTGGAATTCTGCTAGAAGCAAAGACAAAAGCAGGGTAGGAGGCAGCCATCTGCAAGAGGGTCCCTGTGGTCTCCGTTTGTCTCCACTGGGGAGAAACCCTCAACTCACGGCATGTGAGGGAACACAGTCAATGTGGGAAGGATGAGAAGCTTTTCCGAAGGCACATTTGGCTTGGATCTCAGGTTGCTGACATTCAAGGGTGTTACCCAGAAGGCAGAGACCTAGAAAGGGAGAAAAACTTTGAGAAGACAGCCTCCACCTCAGCCTGCTGGTTGATTTTACCATTAGACATTTGCTTTAGCACAGGGACGATGCCATTTATCCCTGACAGGTGAGGAACCTAAATCCTAGCTGTCTTTCAAAGAAAATGTTCTCCTGAAGTGATACCTCTCTTTCTCCTTGTCACGTTTCTCTGTGACCTTGTGCATCACAGGCTCCCTATCCCCAGTGTGGTCCAACTGCTTGAGAAGGCAGGTAGGTCTTTTCTTTGAGGTGGGGTCCTATGTAGCCCAGGCTGGCCTTGGACTCCTGATCTTCCCACCTCCACATCCAGAGTCCTGCGGTTGCACACATGCACCATCACACCCAGCTCCTAATATTCATCTTGAAAGAGAAACAGAATTGGGGCAAACCTAGTTGACTTTTTTTAAGGCTATGCAGTAGGTTTCCTCCTATTAACAGCAATTTTCCTAAAGTTGCACACATTTGTGGGGAATACTGTATACAGTGTACAGCGATCAAGTCAAAAGAAAAACCATTTCCATCTCTGTAAACATTCGTCCCTTCGTGTCTCTACAACTCCTGTCACTTAGCCCTTCTTAAAATGTGTAACAAGTTCCCAAGATCTGCAGCTGGGTAGGGCTGTTGATTACTATTCTCTTGGCAGCTCACATAGCACCTTCGGATACTCTAAGTGCTGGTCCTCGAGGAGGAGGCTTCCAGGTCAGGACCAACAGGATTCCTTCGAGTCCTGCCACTTAAGTGTATAGTGTCTTCAGCAATAGAGTTTTAATTTCTGGGAGGTAGCCAAGGGCAGTAGCAATTGCCTGTATTGTGGGGGAGGGGGTGATTGTGGACCCTTCTGACCAACAACATAAAGTGAAATATCCCCTTCCTGGCACTGGAGTTTTGTTAGATAGTCCATGGCTCCTGGGGAACATCCTTTTACGTTGGGAGAGTATATATATATATATATATATATATATATGAAAAGGTTTCCCTATAGCTTTTTCAAATACATTTAATGTCATTTCTTCTCCCCTCTGTATTACCCTCTCTCCTCCCTCCCTTCTCCCCAGTTAGTCCCCCCACCCCATTTTTCCCCTTCATAGTACCTGTGTCCTGCTATCTTCAAATTACACACACACACACACACACACACACACACACACACACACACGCATGATCAGTTTTGATTGTCAAGATTTAGAACTATTTAGAAGACAAATCTCTGGGCATGACTGTGAAGACGTTTCCAGAAGGTTTCGCTGAACAGGAAAGACTCACCTTGAATGTGGTCTTCCCATGGCCCAGCCTTCATCCCTCTCTGCCTCTGAACTATGGACACAGTATCCAGCTGCCACAGCTACAGTCAAACTGCCACTGCCAAGCCATAACAGACTGTACCCTCAAACTATGAGCCACAGTAAAGCCTGCCCGCCTTAGATAAATAAATGGATAAGCGGTTATTTCTAGCCCTGGTCACTGAGTGCAGTGCACCAGGACTCAGTTATCTGGCTATCCTCTGCCCTCCCTAAGCCCCGCCCCTCCCCCCTCCCCCAGCCATTGCTGTGCTCCTCTCCACTTCTGTGAAGTCAGCTTCTTTTTTTTTTTTTCTTTTTTTTTTTTTTTTTTGGTTTTTCGAGACAGGGTTTCTCTGTGTAGCTTTGCGCCTTTCCTGGGACTCACTTGGTAGCCCAGGCTGGCCTCGAACTCACAGAGATTCGCCTGCCTCTGCCTCCCGAGTGCTGGGATTAAAGGCGTGCACCACCACCGCCCGGCTGAAGTCAGCTTCTTAAGCATCCATGTAGAAATGAGAACCAAAGTGATCTTGGCACTTCCTTTGTGTCTATTCCAGGTCTCCTTCCTCCTGCTGTGCTAGGATTTTTTTTTTTAAAGCCATACCCACAGTTCTTTGTCTATATTAAATACAATTCTAGAGGAGCCATCTCATTCTGACGGCAAGCACCAGGCTGGTGGCCCCAGAGCTGCTTTCTTCAAAGTGAAAGTAGCAATTAGCTTCAGTTGTCCCTCCCCCAAAAAAGACAGAAAATGGTGATATGTATATGATACTATTAAGTTTTTCTTTAAAACGTTTTTGTTTTTGAAGATTTATTTTCATTATTCTCAGTTATGTGGATGTGTCTGTGTATGGATTTGTGCACATGGGTGCAGTGCCCTTGGAGGCCAGAAGAGGGCATTGGATCGTCTGGATCTGGAGTTACAGGCACTCGGGAACTACATGGGTGCTGGAAACCTAACTCTGGTCCTCTGCAAGATCCTCACTGACTCACACATTTAGCCACTGAGCTGCGTCTCCAGCCCCACAGATTTTTCTTAAGTGCTGCTTTTATGTACAACAAAATTGGAAGATATAGCGATACCAGGACTATAAAAAGAAGAGGGAGTTTGGACATGGAAAGAAATACTTCTAAGGAAGGTAATCGTTTTAATAACTGCCCTGGTGTGGGGCAATTGAGGGTGAAGCTACCCCTAATTAGCAATTAGATAAATCCCGAGAACTGCAGCACAGTGGGACTTAAACTTCCTTTTCAGTGCCGCAGTTTTGCTCGAAACTGAATCAACGTGACTGCGGCTGTGCATTTTTTGACCAATGCTCTCACAGCTGTGTACATCTGACCCACACAGAGATGCCACACTGAGACAGCCTGTTCTGTGTCCTTGTCTCCACAGCGCGAATCTGTCCAAGGCCGCCTGGGGAGCACTGGAGAAGAACGGCACCCAGCTGATGATCCGCTCCTACGAGCTTGGGGTTCTTTTCCTCCCGTCGGCATTTGTGAGTCACACTTCACCTACCTGCTTGGTCACACCTCTTGTGAATGGGACTTCTGTGTTCTCTCCCTCTAGTCACAGTATGGGCCTAGCGTTGTCAGGAAGCGGGGTCAGGATTCTGACCGGTGCTTTTAACGTGGGATACCTGGCTAGAGGTTGAGAGGTGAGGTTAGTAACCACAATTAAATAACTACTGTAAAGCATGATGCGAAGACTTCTACAGAGGGAAATGACAAGTCATCAAAGGAGTAGCCAGCCAATCACAGGACTTTGGGGGCAGGCGCTAGGGGAGGTAAAAGATGGGGGAGCGGGGTTAGAGTACAGGGGGAGGTTGGAAGCCACAGCACACCTGGAAAGGAATTGGAGTAGAAAAGCTGGGAAGTAAAGCGTTCTGGGTTTAGCTGAGGACACATGTGACGGTGAGCACCCAGAAATGCACCATGCTGGAAGCAAGTCTCTCAAGATGTCCAGTACATCAGCTCCTCCGCAGCTTTGGAATGGCTAACAGCTTCCATAGCCAAACGCCAGATGACGTGTGTCGCCTGTGGGGACCAGGCGGCCTAAGCCGTATGTTTCACCACACAGTGGAATCACACTTCCAGAGACTCATTTCTCTAAGCTACAGAGGCCTCAGGACCTCCCCTACCCTCCTTACACTCTGGGCACATTGATCATGGGATATAGTCAGGGTTGCCTACACAGGGAAATGGTTAATGCCACCCTCCATTTCCTTTTTTTTTTTTTTTTTTTTGTGTGTGTGTGTGTGTGTGTGTGTGTGTGTGTGTGTGTGTGTTTTGTTTTTTGCTACTTGCTGTAGTTTTAGAATAGGTCCATTGTGAGCTGCTCTGGCTGGACTAGTGTTAGCTAGAGGGGTACCCTGAGCTTGGCTGGAGACTTCAATCAGCGCCTGAGCAGTAATGGATTCACAGTCTCCCAGCGAGCTGCAAAGCGCCCTCTTTCTTAGCACGCCCAGCAAGACTCTGTCTTCCTCCCTTCTCCCCATGCTCTGGGGAGCAGCTCTTAACCACTCTCCCCTACTTGCCAGTCTTTACCTGTCCTTCTCCACCCCAGCAGCTTTCAGGATGTAACTAACTGGCCACCCTAAGCGGCTCTTGTAAGGAAGGATTCGGCTCCTTCTGTTACCTACTGAGTAAACATCTGCTTGCTGCTTACCGCTAGACTTCAATGTCGCAGCCTACTTGAAGGACAAGGATGTGATGTCCCCAAGGCCACGGTCTTCTGCCTGCTCCCTGTGATCTTTCACTTCTGTCGCGTGTCTGGGAAATGGCAAGTTCGTCATTCTCCATTACAGTGCTCAGATATTTGCTGTGGTTATGGGGACTGGCTTCAGTCTAGGTAGGAATTATCTGCTGGTACTAACTCAGATCGTGGAATACATTCCATGTCTTTCTTATTTGGCTTTGGTTGTTGGCATTTGTAAAATCTGCTCTGAGTTGATCCCTGACCATGGGAATGTTGACAAGACAGAAATGTCACCCATGTCCTCCAGGCCCTCCTCAATGCAGATACTCTTTCCCTGTATATTAGAGGAAGGCCATAGAGAAAAATGGGAATAATCATTTAAAATCACCAAATTGACTTTATTAAGAACAAGGCAAGGCACATATAGCACATTTGAGGTAAAAATAGATACTGCATTATTTATGAAGACTTTCTAGCAAACATAAAGATGGATGCCGCCCCTTTTGTAGCACTAGGCCCCAGGCCCGATGACGGTATATCTCACATGCTGACTACAGGTAAGCTTGAGATTGACCTTTGCTTTCCAAACCATGAGCAGATTTATCTGAAGCATTACAGCACTGGCCGAGGGAAGATGAACAGCAGGTCTGTAGCTATTTATTCATGTTCTGGTTTTGTTGTTCTTGTTGTTTGTTTGTGTCTGGAAAGCTGGAGAATGAGAGATCAGTAGGAGGAAGAGAATAGCAGGGAAAGAGAAAGGAAACATGGTTACTTGAACTTTGAGGCTACATTAATCATGTGACTGAAAGTGTTCCTATGGCATTTCCATGTGTGGGCTTCTCTAATTCCCTGTTTGTGCTGTTCTTACATGTGTCAAATAAAAGGCATTTTTGAAAACAAACAAACATACAAACTAAGAGGGTCACAGATCTCCAGCAGTTTGTTGGCTTATCTCTAGAGCCTGGGACAGTACTTAGCAGTGGCTCCTTCTATAAAACAGGTAAGGACTGGCCAGCCACAGCCCCATCCCAGCTTCATCTTATCCAGTTAGTTATATGTGCCCTTCAGTGAGTCATAAATGGCTGGGCACAGCGTTAAAGGTAGGCATTGCAAGGAATACACAGAAATGTTTTGACCTTGCATCTCAGGGAGCTCATGGTCATAGTCAGACACCCTTGTGGTCAGGAAGATACATGTCCCAGGTGTGAGCTGCGGGTTGAACCGTGAGGGGGTCATGCAGCCTGAGTAAGCGGAAACTCGGGGACTATAGTGTTCTTTCGTTGCATTTTATAAAAATAAGGTTAATCTCACAAAAGGAGGGAGTCAAAAAAGATGCCGAAGAAAGCTGTGGAGTCAAAGGAATTACTGATAGTTCACATTTGAGGGCAGGGAGGGGCCAGCCCAACTCTGGGATCTGTGCAGTCCTTCTCTCTGGCTGCTGCCACCAGTGGACTCCCCCTCGGTGAAGACCACTCTGTATGTCTTTCTGCTTCTTAGGCTTCTGTCTGCTCTATGCATCTGGGCTCTCCCGGTGCATGCCCTAGCAGCGGGCCTGTCTGCAGAGAAGGGAGTGTAAAACCGCCCCAGAGATGGATTCCCAGAGCACCTCACCAAACAGTGAGCTGCCGTGGGCCTTGTCGGTCTATGGGATGTAGTGTTTGGTTTCTTAATAGAGGAGGAGGCTGTCTCAGAGCTCCTGTGTGGCCTGCTGGAATGGGAAGCTTCTGAAAAGGCAGCGGAAGTGCTGTCTGTGGTGTTGACTTTGAGGGAAGCCAGCCATCACACAAGCTCACGAGGTACCGCCCATCTTTGAAAGAGGGGTCTGCCACGGCACTGCTCAGTTCCCTCCTCAAAGCCCATTACAGGCTCGGAGCTGAACACAGTGGCCTAGGGCCGACCTCATCAATGCCAGCTCAGGTCCACAAGCACCTGAGGCCTCCCCTGTGCTGGGCTCTGGGGAAGGAGTGAGAGCAGGCTATGGTCCTTATTCTCGGGAATCTCAAGGGTGCACTGAGATACACAGATACAAACTTTACAGCCTGTGATACGAAGCGTGGTCAGGGACATTTCTAGATATGAGTCCTGGCGGGTGGGGAGCATGGGCTCTGCTGGGGAACTGGGAAAGGCTTCTGTGGGAGTTTCTTCAATTTGGTCCTTGAGAAGCAAGTGCTCAACCCAGTTTCAGGCAGAGAAATATAACATTATCGTCAAGGAAAAGTACTGTTTTCTGTGTGCTAGGACTGTGGGGTGAGGATGGGACATAGTTTAGGAGACTGGACTCCTGATCTAGGGTGGCAGGGCAGGACTTGCTGGGATGGACTGTGTCCCACCTGGACAGTGGAAAGACAATCTGCGTCACAAGCCCAATTGTCTGAGCCTTTGAATCTTATAAAGCGTAATTTTTAAATTATAGATTATCACTTATATTATTCAGAAGGTACTTGAGGATATGTGGCATTTGCAAATGTCATCAAAATCAGCTTGATCGTTTAAAGGACACTAGCCAGACGGTCTGATGGCTAATGAATTACTGTTACTGGTCACCCCACTTCCGTGCTTTGAAGCATGAGAAATACCCATGGCAACTCTTTCTCTCCATATCTTTTAATCACTGGGTCTTGTCATTCCTAACTACTCAGTACTGCTTGATAATGTCACCTCTGGCCATCCCTGCAGCCGCTGCGGCTGTTTCCATCAGCCTCTGCTTCCTTCTCTGAGGTTCCTTTCTTCAGGCCACGCTCCCAGAGGCCATCTGCAAGCTTTGCTCCATCCTGCCACCAGATGGTCTTCATGGACCACAAGCCTGCTGGTGCAGCCTCCTTAGAGGCAGACCTTTCTTCCTCCAGGCTATGACTCCTGACTGCCCAAGCCGCATGCTGGCACTTTTGTCTATTTATTTTATTATTTTATGTGTATGAGTGTTTGCCAGAATGCATATCTGTGCACCACGTGTTTGCCTGGTGCCCGTGGAGGCCAGAAGAGGTTGTCAGTTCCCCCTGGAACTGGAATTAGAGACAGTTGTACGCTGCCATGTGGATGCTAAGAATTGAATCCAGGTCCTCTGGAAGAGCAGTCAATGCTCTTAACCACTGAGCCATCCCTCCAGTCCCATTGACAACTGTAGAGTTTAGAATTGATCTAGAGCAGGTGTTCTCAACCTGTGTGTCATAACCCCTTTGTGGGGGGTTGGGATCGAACAACCCTTTTCCAGGGGTCATATATCAGGTATCCTGCACAACAGATATTTACATTACAATTCATAACAGTAGCAACATTACAGTTATGAAGTAGCAGTGAAATAATTTTATGGTTGGGGTCACCACAACATGAGGAACCGATTTAAAGGGTCACAGCATTAGGAAAGTTGAGAACCACTGTTCTAGATGACCGAACAGAGAACCATCCCAGCCTTTTCTGAGCCCCAGGTTCATTTGCTTCTGAGGCCATAGGTTCCACTTTTCTGTAGTCAGGATAAAAAATAAAAATTAAAAAAAAAAAACTTGAATAAAATCAGAAAGCCTTGACTTCAATCATCAAGTCTACTTCTCTGTTTTGGTTAAATTATTGTTATTGTTGCTGTTCTCAAAGATGGCACATAGCACAGCAAATGATCTCTTCTCAGATGGTCTTACCATCAGTCTGGTAGGCTCTGCCAAGACTGTGGTCGGGCTGGAAGATCTAGTGAAATCTACAAGCACTGTGCCTTCGTCCTCCTCCTTGTCTCTCCCCACGCTGCCCTGCCCACCTGCCTCTGCCCAGCCATTGCTTGGGCTCCCACAATTTCCCAGGAGGTCACAGCTGGGCAAGCACTCCATGTAGCAGTTCTCATAACCTCTTCAATCCTACCACACCAATCACTCCCACTGAAATAATGTGGAAGGAGACAGACTGGGAACATGCATTTGAGAAATGCCCAAGAACCAAGAAAAGAACTCTCCAGGGCACCGAGTTGGCAGACTGAGGGACCTAGATCTAAGGAGCCAAAATGCCACGTGGCGAAGGGACTTGAAGTGATATCTGAGTGGGACCCTAGGTTAGACTATCCCAGTTATTTGCTCACATAAGCCTGTCCTACAGTGGGGACCAGCTAGTAGTAAATTCAGAGTCACGTGGACCTGCACAGGGTTTGAAGCAAGCCTGGCTGTTCCCCAGGACTCACAAAGGCTACTTCTGGAGAAGGGAGCAGCACACAGCACAGAGTTGAAAGCAGAGGCCAGTCCCCTAGGCTTTCAGCCAGATCACAGTGTTGATGTCAACCCCATCATGTTGCACTGATCCTCCTCTTCCCCCTACTCCTCACAGACAGCCCTTTAGCTCCCAGAGCCCCTACTCTCCAGAGCCCTGTTGCTGTGCCCACTCCCTCCGTGAGCTTTCCCCAAGCCCTAGCTGCAGGCATCTGGGGAGCGGGGGTGGGGGGTGGGGGCCTGGGGGAGGGTGGGGGGGGACAGGCCACCACCTTTCTGTGGTTTCTTTCCTTACCAATCAGCCCATCTGATAAAGTAGGCTTACTCCTTCTGGAGTTTACCCAGGAAAACCCAGTACCTTGGGTCTCTATGAGTTCAAGGCCAACCAGGTCTATATAAACATTTCACATTGGCCAGTACTAACTACACAGTGAGACCCTATCTTTAAAAAATAAAATAAAAAGTGTCTCATGTAGTTTTATACTCACCGTTGCTACACAAGCATGTGCTGCTAACAAAATCAGCCACATCTGCAACTTGGAGCTGAGCAGACTTCTTTCTGATTGAATCAAGCTGCTGAGCCTAAATGATCCCAGCAATAACTAGTGCTTTCACTCTCCCGGCTTGGGGGTGTGGTGGGGGAGCCAGCAATTTGTCATGTGTGATTCATGTCCACCCTCTCACCTGGGGTTTTATAAACGCATTGTCTTAACTGTCGTAAGTATCTATGCCTGGGAGGATGCCTTCCTCTGTTTTGTAAAATGCCAAGCAATACCACTGTGATATATAAATAATGATAATTAGAAGACAGCCTCAAATAATTTGACATGCAGACTGAAGGGAAAAGTGGTACTTTTTTTTTTTTAATACCCTAGAATTTGGATCAGAAATGGCATTCAAGAGAAAAGCATATTGGTTCTTGTCAGACATGGATGGTTCAAAGATTCTTGTGTCTGAGGTCAGACATCACAAGAGGGAAACCAGGCTTGGAATATGTAGGGCATCAAAACTGGGTTAAGGCCGTGAAGACTCTCCCATGGCTTCAAAGATGATGATGAGTCTAGGAGCTAAAGACTCTTACAGTTGCAAGATTTTCCATTTTTCTGGTTCTCAGTGGCAAATATGAGATCGAGTATTTGCTTAGTAGGAAGATCATAGGACCACAAATCCCAAAGACGGAGCTGTGGACAGCTATGCAAGCCAGTCGCTGTCACAGAGCACACCCTGAGTATCACAGACTCGCTTGTTCCTATGCCCTGTATCATTCTAGTGCAGTTCTGATACTGTGTCTCCCGTTACCATGTCCACTTCCTGTTTCTGTTGGGAGAACTCATGATCACCTGGCTGAGCAAACTCCAGTCCAGTCCATTACCCAAGCTGTTGCAGCTACCCCACCAATGAGATGTCTACCCCACCAATGAGATGTCTTCCTCAAAACATCTGCAGCTCCTCTGTGTCAGTTGATGAAAAAGTCTGACTCTAACTGGACCCCTGAAGTCCTTTGGGGTGTGAGCGATGGGCAGTCAACTCAAACAAGTGTAAGCAACAAGGCAGGCAGAGAAGGTGAGTTCTTCGCTTCAAGGCAGGGCTTGAAGTCAAGAGCTCAAGCCCTCTCTGAACAGTTCCAACATCTCCATCTCCACCAACACCTCCAGGTTGACTCATTGACTCATGCCTGAGTCACTAATAACAGCTTAACAGGTACAAAGCCCAGATGTCCACATCCTTCCTCATGTAGAGAAATGTTCACACACACACACACACACACACACACACACACACACACACACACACACACACGTCGATGCACTCCACACTCTGAAATATGCCTCCTCTAAGCTTTCCCAACCTGCCCTTGAATGTGCTGCTCTCTCCCCTGGTGTTCTTCCCTGCCATTGCTGTTTGTCAAAACTGTACCAAGTTTTCAAAACCCAGCTGAAATACCATTTTCCACAGAGCCTCTCCTTAGCCTGCCGCCGAAGTGAGTCCTTCTCCCTTTTTTGTGTGTGGCGTTTCTGCAGAGCGCATGGCACACACTGCCTTTCACTGTCAGTCAGCGTCTTTCCCACTGCTCATACCTGCCTGCAGGCCCTTGGGGGTTTGTTTTCCTGCACTAGGGCACTGTGCACGTTAGGAAAGTTCTCTGCCACTGAGATACATCTCCAGCCCTCTTCTCTGCTTCTTAACATGCATAAGATACTTTCCCAGGTGTTAGCACAGCTGCTGTTATGCAGAAGCCATGAAAGCAAGCCTGCCAGCACCTTCATCTCGTTTGTGCCTGCAGCTCAGTGTTTCCTGCATACCCACCATGCAGCAGGACTTGTCCTGGGGATTGAGGGTGGAAACCTTGCACAGGTTGGTTGGTTGTCAACCTGGCACAAGCTAGCGTCCTCTAGGAAGAGGGAACCTCAGCTGAGAAAATGCCTCCACCAGTTTGGCCTGAAGGCAAGTCTGTGGGGTATTTTCTTGATTAATGATTGATGAGGTAGAGCCCAGCCCACTGTGGGTGGTACAACCCCTAGGTAGGTGGTCCTAGAGTATACAAGAAAACAGGCTAAGAAGCCAAGGGAAACAAGCCAGTGAGCAGCATTCACTCATGGTGTCTACTTCAGTTCCTGCCTTGAATTCCTACCCTGACTCACCTCATGATAAAATGTAACTGTTAGATGAAATACACCCTTTCTTCTCCAAGTTAGATGAAATACACCCTTTCTTCTCCAAGTTGCCTGGTCATGGTCTTTACAGAAAATAGAAACCAAACTAGGTCAAACATTAATATGAAGAATGGCCACCTCCTTTGACAAGTGAAGACATTGAGACTTAATGATCATCTTTCTTAGTTCCCAGAGCATGGCAGGCCTTAGCCACTCTGGGCCTCTGTAGTTGCAGTTCCCCCACCTGCAATGTCATTCTTGCCACACTTACCTGCACACCTGATTCCTCTTTCAGTGAGATCACAGTATCACCCTTTGCGGGGAGGCGTCCACTGGCCATCGCCACTAAGTCTAAAGCAGGCCACTGTTCTTCCTATAGTACTCCACGACTGTTCCTCACAGCACTTACCACAAGTTGCAGTCATTTGTTAGACTTCTCTATAAATGTATTTGTTTAGCACCTCTCCCCCACACTGTGCATTCCGTAAGGACAGGAATGATGCTGTCTCTGTTGATTCATGTATACCCAGAGCTTGGTACCATGCCTAACCCGGAAGGGAAGCTTGTTAGTCTGTCAACCTCAGGTCCATAGATGTATGCCAACAGGGACTCCATATCAGACAGAAAGGACATAGACAACCTCATAACCAAAAGTTCCCAAGTTCCCCAAGGACAAAGGACTGTTGGCTTATATAGGCTCTTGGGATCTTGGACTACCCCACAGAGGAAGGGAGCTTCCAAGGAGAGGGTAAAGGGCAGACTGCAGCAGAGCTTAATGTGTGTTCCCATGTGTTCTGGAACATGTGTCCCATGTACTGATGGATACAATCCTAGCTCTCCTTTCGGGGAGGCTGGGCCGATGACATCATCATTTCATAGCTGTGCTGCGCATGCTCATTATTCCCAGTCCACCTGGATGAGGTTGTGGTCAGCACCTTCCCTTTTAGTGTCCTGTTATGCAAATAAGCCCACTGAAGGGGTAAGGAAGCAGAAATACAGGGTTGCAAGTAACCAGCTCAGTCACCATGCACTCTTGGGAGCTCTGCCATAGCTTCAGCTTGAGAAATACTTCGAATGAATGAATGCATCTATCAGTCATTCACATGGCTTAGTGAATGCCAGAACAAAGGCTAGAAGTCAAGAGTGTCTGAAGCCACTGTGGGACTGCCACGCCTTCCCACACGGTGTCTGTGACTGCCCCCACCCCTGCTGGGTACTCAGGGTCTGCTGTTGTTCCTTAGCCGGCCTCTAGGACATTAGCACTGCTTGCTGTACGTTTAAAACGTGGATGTGTTTGGGTCGGTAGACAGTAGGAGTGAGGGACAGTGGAACAGACCAGAAAGCGGGGTGCCTGGATGATCCAGATCCCCCGAGAGGCGGCTGTCATGTGTTACACACCTGCACTGCACAGGCCTGTGAGAAAGAAAAGGCAGTGTGCCCAGCAGCCTGGAAGGAGACCCTCCCCTCCACCTTGATCCAGAGTGGAGATTAACGCTCTGTTCTAGAGTTCTCGGAATGAACCTTCCATTTTGGTAGGGCAAGTATTCTGGGACGTTTTCACCCAGGGAGTCCTGCAAACCCCCTGCCAACTATGTGTGGTACTTGGTAGAAACCAGCTCACACCCAGCACTGTCCCTCCTGTTTCGTCTGTGTGTGGGCCTTGTTAAACTCACAGGCTTTAACTTCGTTCTCACATGCAGCCTCTCTTAGTTTTACAGAAGAGAATAATTTGGGGGAGGGGTTATAGAGCATCCTTGACTAGCCAATGTTGAAATTAGCTCTGAAATCACTTAATATTCTTATGGGTATCATAAAGGTAAATTACTTCTTAGCATCTTCTGGCTGTTTTAGGAAACAAGATTCAGTCATAGCCTCCCTCTGTGTGTCTGCAGGGCCTGGACACCTTCAAAGTGAAGCCGAAATTCTTCTCCAGCAGCTGTGAGCCAGCGGCCTCCTTTCCGGTGCCCTATGACCTGCCCCCAGAGCTGTACGGGAGTAAAGGTGAGACGCAGATGAGGGGAACCCCGGGCCAGTGTGCCACACTCAAGTGAGTCACCTGGGAGGTGCCCCTGGTCTCCATGTGAGCCCGGCTCCTGGGAACCAGTGGGAGCTCAGACTTGCAGAGGGTCTGGCTTCCCTCTCCGGGGACGTGTGGTGCCCAAGCCACTCGCTCCTAGAACCCATGTGCACTCGGTTATCAGGAACCATAAAGAGCTTTGCTTTATGTGAGCTGTGTGTGTGTGTGTGTGTGTGTGTGTGTGTGTGTGTGTGTTAGTGTTATAATGGAAACAAAACTGGAAAATGTTTAAATGTGTTGATTTATTAGTTTTAAAATAATAAATCACTGTATTATGTTTTGTGGCCAGTTCCAAAACTAAAGGACAAAATTGGGGGCGGGGGGGAGTGGGTATCATTTCATGTTTTCAAAGGCATCTTTATTGTGCAGCTTAACAGCTAACTGCTGAACCTGCTCAGCCGCTGTCATTCAGCCTGTCGTGATGTCACCGCATACACAACCTCTACACACTACATAAAAGTGAGGTACATGACGGCATCATGTCACTATGAAATAAATTTGATTCACAGACACACCCCCAGGAGAGGTCACCAGGCCACACTTTGAAACCTGCTGTACTGGACTCTAACTTTCCTAGAGGCCATGACCAAGTGTACTTCCCAGTAGAAAAATCCATAGGATTGTCTACAGCAATGGTTCTCAACCTGTGGGTCGTGACCCCCTTGGGGGTTGAATAGCGGATATTCTGCATGTCAGATATCTACATTATGATTCATAACAGTAACAAAATTACAGTTATAAAGTAGCAATGAAATGATTTTATGGTTGGGGGATCACTACAACCTGAGAAACTAAAAGGGTCATAGCATTAGGAAGGGTAAGAACCGCTGGTCTACAGGGTAAAACATCCTCCTCTGGGCCAGGCATCATCCCAAGGTGACCATCTTCACAGGCTGCTGGGCAGCTTTTATCACCCCAAGAATGTCAGTCTTTGAGGTGGGTTCAGGGTCATAGAGATGTGCAATCAGGAAACATTTCTAACTTCAAATGACAAGTGCTTACTAGCCAATCGTAACTGACATTCTCTGGAAATAGATGTCTCTGGGAGTGGCCAACTTAGAATGTGCAAATGTGCTAAATCTGGACAGAGAATGCTTTCTGATAGGAAGGTTTTAATGACGTCACTCCATCCATAGTCCAAAGTCTTCAGTTCCTCAGTGGAGTCAGCGTGTCTTCCCACAGCAGTGCCAACTGGGTTTTTGGCAAATTCTCTGCCCTCATCACCCTTTGGGACTTTCTTGGTGAACGAACCAAAATTCCCCATCAAGATTGTGTTGATATTTGGGGTCAAAGACCTGGGTCCGGCTGCTAGTGTGCCAGCCTGCAGCCTGCAGGTGACATTGCCTAGCCTCACTAGCTGTTTACAGAGTTACGAGGATGACTCTTCTGTTGAGCTTTCAGAGTTTGTATGTCATACATATTCATTCTAGCAGCAAGGTTACATGGATTTTAACCAGAATTTCACAGAATGTAACCACCTTAGCCTCCACCCAAATAAAATTTTAAAAAGGAGGCCGTGACTCAGAATAACTTATTTATGTGCCATCTGTCCAGCTTACTAAGTGGCCTCGGTGTGGGGCGTTTACCCAACCACCCCCACAGTTCCCCAGAGTTTTCTTGAGTGCGAGCAGCAGGAAATATTAGATAGAAGGATTTATTGCGGAGAATATCGCGGAGATAAACAGATAGAAAATAAAGGATAGCCTCGAGAGGGCCTGGAACCTATTCCAACGGGCCCCGACTGTCTCTGCCCCAGGGTTTTTATAGAGACGCCAAGGGGTGGAGCAAGAGACCTCCGCCCCCAGCACAGCCAAGTGCAGACCATCCCAGACACCTGCACTTAGGCCCGTGGTCTAATCATCCTCTATTCGGACCTGCTGGGTAAAGCCACGAGAAACCCGAGAACGGGCTCCCACAGGTCCCCCTTTCTTAATATATAAAAAAATAACTATAATGGCTTACAGCAATCTCCATAGCTGTTACACCTCCCAGTATGGGAGTAGAGGATGATATAGATGGCATTTCTCTTTTGAATTAGGTCCAAGGTGACTACAGCAGTCTTAGCTGCCTCAAGCCCTTTCTAAGCCAAAAACTCTTAAGGCAACTACAAACTTAAAGAATCCCTTAGCTTCATCATTACCATTAACAGGTTAACATAAACATTGCTATACATAGCCACAATTCTCTGTCTTACAACTCAAAGCAAACTCTTAACAGAACCATTTGAATTAGCATATATGGTGCTATATATAGTTAACAATTTTCTCCGTCTTACAACTTTAACTCAATCATTTGAATTTTCTTGCTAACAGAACATAGGAAAAACTTCGATGTATTCACATCAAACTTAAATATTTCCTTAACTCCACAAAACCAGGGTGCATTAATATCAATAGGGTTTTGCAAACATAATTCAATCTCATAGCTCCTCCTTTTCTTTATAATTTTTTAAAGAAAACCTCAAACCTAGTTAGAAGAAACTCATACAATTCCTACAAACCCATATTGAAAAGCAGTCTTCTCCATAAGCTCAAAGAAGAGCTTTTTTACTACCCATAAAGCCCAAAGAAAGATTTTTTTCCCCCAGTTTGCGTTCTTAGCCCCCAAAGTTAGAAAATTGTAGAGTTTTTCTGTCTAGTTGCTTTACTTATTTTTTCCTACACAATCTTACACTTCTAAGTTTTTCCTACACTATTCTACTACCCTATGCCTTATTTTTCACAGATAGAAATTGAGAAAGGGATAGAAGATAGAAAATTTTGACAGAAGAGAATTTCGCTGCAGCATCGGACATCCTTCCAGTCCGCTTTCCTTTTCTCTCGAGGATAAAACCCCTGCCTCTCAAAAATATATATAAAAAATATATATTTTCCATAACACCGGCATGCCTCATCCACTGGCAGGGCTGAACTCAGCACTTTCGCCAAAAACTCTGTAATAAAACTATTATTTTCCTTTATCTTTAGTCCCTATTACTTTGTCTTTAGTCCCTGTTCATTTGTCTTTAGTTCCCCCCCTTTTTTTTTAGACCCCCTTTTTCTTTAGTCCCCTTTTTCTTTTTTCTTTTAGTCCCTTTTTTTTCTTTTTTCTTTAGTCCCTGTTCATGGCGCCATTCTGTGGGGCGTTTACCCAACCACCCCCACAGTTCCCCAGAGTTTTCTTGAGTGCGAGCAGCAGGAAATATTAGATAGAAGGATTTATTGCGGAGAATATCGCGGAGATAAACAGATAGAAAATAAAGGATAGCCTCGAGAGGGCCTGGAACCTATTCCAACGGGCCCCGACTGTCTCTGCCCCAGGGTTTTTATAGAGACGCCAAGGGGTGGAGCAAGAGACCTCCGCCCCCAGCACAGCCAAGTGCAGACCATCCCAGACACCTGCACTTAGGCCCGTGGTCTAATCATCCTCTATTCGGACCTGCTGGGTAAAGCCACGAGAAACCCGAGAACGGGCTCCCACACCTCGGGCAGTTGATTTTCAGGCCTGTGTGTCTGAGAGTACCAGTGCTTCCTACAGAGCTGTTGAGAAGACTGAGCTGACGTCTGTCACTTGCTTAGCACAGTCCCTAGTTCAGCTAGCAGTCAGTCTACATTGGCTGCGTTTATCATAACTATTCTTGTTACAAGGTTTAGTTTAGTCCCGTGCATGCTGGACTGTGAATTAGTGTGGCCCCACCTCCCTGTCCTTACTGAAGAGCAGCTTTTGAGTCTATAGTTTTCATAACTCAGTCCCCTTCACCTCTGGCTTTGTGCTACATCTCTGTCTTTCCTTTCTTTCTCTATTATTCCATGTTCATTCTAAGCCAGGTTCTATAGAACAATGACCTGGGATGGTTGCTTTGGGTCTTGCCTCCTAGGGTCTGACTGAGCCTAGCTGTGGCTAGATTCCAGCCCTATCCAGTAGTCCATGTCTTCAGAGGAGTAGGTAAACAAGAATGGGAGAAATCACAGAGCCAGAAAATGTCCCGAAGTCCCTTCCCTTCTAGTAGGAACAATTCCCAATAACTCCAGAGTTTACCAGTGGGTAGGCATTATGCTAGACTATAGAAAGTTAAATCTCTTTTATTTGACCAGGGAGCAAAATGCTTTATACAGTGTTTTGTTGAATTTTTTTGTTTCTTAGGCATTTTATTTGAAAGATACATATAAAAGAAATTGGAACATTGTGTTTTATTGGTATTATTTTATCTTCTGCATTCCTTCAGCAGAGTGTAGAATAATGCCAGTAATTCAGATATTACCTTTCACATACAGCCAATGTTCTGCAACGCTCTGTGACCCATATAGAGGTGTTACTAAGGCAAAGGAAAATGAGTTGTTAAGACCATTTCAAAAGCACTTCATGTTTGAAAGTGATTTTTGAACCACGGCAACACACACAATGTCTCATTCCATTTTTTTTTTTTTTTTTAAATCAGAGGTCCACACAAAACAGCTTAGCACTGGAGTATCCCACTGTGAAAACTCAGCCGGATACTATCTTGGAACAAAGAAAATGATGAGAGAAAGTGACAAAAATTAACCCTCAGGTCCTGGGATGCCTTGCTTTCAGTGGTAGTTGGCAGTTCTCTACAGTTACATAGTATTGAGGGCCTACTGTGTGCAAGCACAGTGCTTTAACTCTATGGGTAAGACAGACAGATATGAGTCCTCACCCTCATCAAGTTTAGGTTACCTTTGAAAAGTGTGCTTAGACAAATCCATTTTAAATAGGAATGGTGTTGATAAAATTATTCCCATGCAAGGGTTAGAACCCAGGGCCAGCATGTGTGGGGCGTGCACTCTGTCACTGAGCCACACAGCCCGCTCTGTAGGTTTTTAAATCTTCGTACAAATGTGTATTTTATGTTGAACGTATTCTCCTGTACCTTCCCCTTCCTCACTCCTCCCCATTCCCATTAGACCCTTTCGTGTCCCTAATTTCTCCCTGGCATGTATACATGAATGGTTTTGTATGAGTATATAAAAACCTAGGAACCAAATGAAAGACAGTATGTTTGTCTTTCTGAGACTGGCTTGATTCTCTCGATATAATTCCCTTTTCCTGCAGTCAGCATCACCTCAGCCTTGTTTGTGGCTGGAATGTTTTCTAGTCCATCTATGTAATGTTCTCTGTCCCATCCCTCTGTGCTCAGACATCAGGTTGGTTCTGTGACTGAGCCACTGTGAACAGTGCTGCAGTGTCGTGGTGTACAAGTGTCTCTGTGATGGAAAATCACCCAGGAGTGGTGTGGCTGGGTCATACGGTAGATCTGTTTTTAGGTTTTTGAGACACTTCTGTACAGTCCATAGTATGTGGGCTAGTTCATTCCCACCAGCAGTGTAGACTATCAGGTGCTGGCAAGGACGTGTGTAAAAGGGAACCCATAGTCTCTTTGGGATCAAAATCATCAGCCCCTTAAGACATGGTACTTCCATGTGTCCAACTGATGACCTCGAGTTTGGAGAGAATGTAAAACAGGCCACCGTACCGTGTGTGCTGTGCACTCCCTTTTTAAAAAGCAGATATTCTCTGTATCATACATTAAAGAGCAAAGTGTGAGAAGGTTAGAGAACAGCCTGTCTTACGTTGACCTAGTAAGTGTTGAAAGCCAGAGATGGGGCTCAGTGTCAGAGTGCGTGTGAGACCCTGGGGCTGGAGCCTCAGCACTGGAAGAACAAAGAAAAGAAAGAAGAAAGATAAGCAAGCAGAGTGGTAAGAGGAAGCACATATTGCGTTTAAGAAGTAGGTAAGCATGCAGAGCTTCAAAGACATGCATTATATTCTAACTAGCTTTTTGTTTTAGAATGTCCTATATGAGGACACTGTATTTACATCATTTCCATCCCTCCATCTTCCCTTCCAACTCTTCCTGTGCCCCCCAAACCCTCTAAATTCATGATTTCTTCTGTAATTATTAGTTTACACACACACACACACACACACACACACACACACTCACTCACTCACTACTGAGTCTAGTTAGTGTTGTCTGGATGTACATGATGTTTAAGGATAACCACTTAGGATTAAGAAATCTGTCAGGGGCTTATCCCTAGAGAAAACGTGACTCCCCCTCTCTCATCAACCATTGCCTCTGTTATTTAGAGGTCTCTTGGACCCCCTGACCAGCAACTCAGTGGATGGTGTCCCTTGCCTGGCACTGGAGTTTTTGTTAGATAGCCTAATGGCTCCTGCAGGGAACATCGTCACCCTGTGTCAGGTAACTCCATTGAAATTGTCTGTCTGTGTGTTTTATAGATAAACTGTGTGTTATGCACACATGTACACACATGTGTATAATTTTAAGTAAGCTTATAAACTAATATGTCTCCCTGTGGCTTTGTCGAGCACCCTTAGTGTTATCTTCCCACCTCCTTCCCCTCCCTCTGGGTTGCCCTCCATTTTTCCCCTTTCCCTTCATCACACCTGTGTTCTACTATCTCTCTCTATTTAAAAAAGTCCACAGGGCTAGCCATACATAGTGTTTTTCTTTCAAGTTTCCGACATCACCGTAGATGCTCAGAAAAGTCAAAGAATGTAGAGTACAAGGGTTCCTCCACGCCGCTCCCTGGAGTTAAGTCGGTGTCGTGTTCCATTTGCACCCTTTCTCACACAGCTTTCTGGTCTGTTTGAAATCTGAAGACATAATATTTTCCCCTAAATATTTCAGTGTATAGTTCCTAAAAATAAAAGCCTCTTCTTCCATAAGCAGTGTCATTATCAGATCAGCATTCAGATGGAGTCTCTGCTTTTCCAGTGCGGAATGCATTCACACTTCTGAAAGCACAGGTCATATGCTGCCTTCATTTATCCTGCTTTTAGTCTCCATTTTAATAGGGACAGGTCCACAGTTGTGTGTGTTTCGTGGCATTTCCACTTTGCAGAGCACAGGCTAGTTATTTTGTAAACCACTTGAAGCATCCTATGCTGGGTTTGCCCACTGTTTCTTCTTCATGAGGTCCAAACTGTAGCACTTTTGCTAAGAGAACTGCCAAAGAATACTGTGTTCATCTTGGTGCCTCACATCAGGAGGTATGTGATACTGACCAGCCCTTTTACAACTGTTGTTAACTTCGGGTGATCAAATCGGTGTCTACCAAGTTATATGTAATCTCTCATAGGCATGGTATATGTGTCTATATTAATTTAAGTAGCTGGGACAAGGCTAATAAGCTACAGGAATAAATGCTCATTAGAGGAGGTTCTGACAGCCTGCTTGGCCCCTGAGATACCAAGTTCACATTCACCGCATACATATACATATAATCCTCTGGGCCTTTTCAGAACCATTGCTCCTCGGTGGGATAGCCTTCGGTGAGGAACTTGAAATAGCTCTTTACATTCAGCTAATAGTAGAATAAGCTCAGTCTAGACTTGCCATAAGACTGTTACCCTATAAAACCTAAACTTTTCTGAGGGTGATGGAAAGTTGATCAGTTGTCCTTTCCAACTACATTTTTAAAAAGAAAAGAAAAAAAAGGGTACATGGTTACTTACAATTGATAGGTTTTATTTTTAAGACCTATTTTTCCAAAAAGAAAATCTTGAGAAATAAGGGGTGTTTTGTTTTGCTTTGTTTTAATGAGGTATCTAGAAACATTTTTTAGAATGTTTGTTTGGTTTTTTTTAAGTCACTATGTAGACCAGGCTGGCCTGGAACTCACCGACATCCACCTGCCTCTGGGATTAAAGGCATGTGCCGTGCTGCTCAGCTTTCTAGGATTTTGGTCTCCTTTACTGAAGTCGACATTTGTTTGATAGCATAAGCAGAAGGCTCGGCTTCTAAGAGTTCCTGGTGAGAGATCTTAGGGAAATTACTGTTGAAATAACCATGACATGGATCAAGTCCCTTGAAATAAGCAGCCCGCTGGGTTGTCCTTCCTCCCAGCAGACAGTGCTCTGCTCTGTAGACGCTCTCAGCTCAGTGGTCCCTCAGCACGAGGCAGTAAAGAGGGCCCAGTTAACAACAATGCTGCTGCCCTTAGAGGCAACTGCATTTCTGCTAAGTCTGCTAAAGCAGAGGACCACGGTTTAGGATTCTCCTTGTATTTCAACTTGGGTTGTCTTTATTTACCCCTTGATTTCTGGGTTGGCTCAAATAAAATGTCACTGGAACTCCTGGCTTATTAGCTCATCTTTTACCCACTCGCACTCCCTGTCCCCCAAACCCAACACAACCCAGGCTACTTCCTCTGGGGAACTCTGGCCTAGGAAAGAGTTCAAAGTGAGTCCTTAAGTCTCCCTGCATGGTGGAGAGTGGGAAGCGCACATTGAGTAACAGTTTAAGGCCCTCAACCCTGGACCATTCCACAAAGGGTTGAAGAAAAGAGCCAGTCACCTGACAGACAGAGGGATTGCGTGGCTTATTTGGATTTATCTGGTTGTTGTAAACTCTGAGAGCTTACACAGCGCACAGGATGCTGATAATCCTCATCCCTGAGAGTCGGAGATCATGGTGATTACAATAGCAGCCAACACTCCTTAAATATCGCTAATATATCAGGAGCTGATGCAAGCTTGTGGCACAAACTAATTCATTGTATGTTCATGATCCCCTAACAGGACTACTGTAGCACAACCCCCATTTTCTAAATAAGGACTCCAGGACACTTAGGTTAGCTTGGTCAAGGTTGCAGGCATACTGGCTCCCCCTGCCAAGTCCCCTTTGACATGAACATAGACTCCCTTTCCAGAGTTAAGCTTGGAGTTAGAGAGGTCCCTAACAGCCAGAGGGAGGTGAGGTAGAAACACAAAGGTAGTGAAGCTGGTTGTCTTCCCCAGCCTTCCCGCGGGGCTAACCCTTAGCATACTTCCTCATTCCTCACCTCCAACCTGCCTTCTCGCTCATCTTCCTGGTCTCTCTCCTCGAACTGCAAGCAGTCCTGTATCCCTGCATGAAGACCTGGTCATGTCCCTCTGCTGTTTTCATTGTATTCCGGGGAGGGGGCGTACCCTGTTTCCTTCAACCTTGGATCCTAAACTCCAACTGGCTTGAGGTCAGCTTTGGAATTTGATCCAAGTGCACATTGCTGGTCCCCAGCACAGACCCTCCAAGCGAGTTTTCTGGGCTGGGGCCTGGAAAGATCTTGCTCTAACCAGCTGGCCAGGGAGGCCCTTACCACCCAGGCTAGGCAACCAACCAGACACGGTGACAACTGCGTTTGGCCACCTGCTTTTCTGTCTCCCACTTGGGACTGTAAGTTCCCTCGATGAGGCTTGCACTTCTGGCTCACCTCCTTCCTATCTCCGGCACCTAGCGAAGTCCCTGCCATCTAGCCAGCACTTAAAAACTATTCCGAACGCATGTGTGAGTAGATTACAGGACACACTCTCTTTTGAGAGGTTTTAGAGGATGTAAGAGGATTGTTTAAAACAGGTTTCCTCCAAGCCAGTGAGTATTAATGCGGACTTCCAGGAGTCACGGGTACAAAGATACAGTAGTGTCATGGCTACCCTCTTCTCCCTGTGGCTGGTTTTCTAACTGTCTCTCCAAGTGGTGGCAGACCTGTCACCCAGCATAGGAAATGATCCACCCAAAGATGCTGGCATTCTGCTAGTTTATAAAGCTGCAGAGGATCTGCCAGCAGGGAGCTTCCCGGGTCCTTGCCTAGTCACCATTGCCTGCTGCTGAGGGACAGGAGTAAATGCAACGCTGGTCTTGAAGTTACTGGCTGCTAAGCAAGTCGATATCATGCCAGGCATCACTGTGAAGTACTCATGGAGAGAATCAAGGTGGCCTCTGCCTTGGGAATGAAGCAGGGCCAGCGTCACCCCACAGTGCGAGATGTAGAAAAGATGTGTATGTAACAGATCCGGGCACAGAAGGTGATGTTCCCAGTGGGAGAGAACAGGGGCACAGATAGAGAGTGGGAAGTCAGGTCCAAAGCCATCGGCAGCCAGGCCCTGGGGGTTGCCTCACTCCAACAAGCTTTGTGGGTTAACAAAAGAGGGTTTGCTTCCAGGCTTTCAAGGCCAGACACAACAAGGATGTTGGATAGTTTGTTGCCGTCTTCTGAACTCCTTCAGATCCTTCAGTGTGTGGCTGTTGGAGTGATTGTTCGAGATTGCTCAGCTGGGACAGGCTGTCCTCTGAGCCGCCATCACTTCCGCTGAGAAGGGGGAAGGTTCCCCAAGTCAAGTCTGCAGCGCTGGGTCACGGCCTGGCAGTCCTTACGATGGTGCGACTCTGTCTACAGTAAGCACTGTGGCCCTAAAAGCCCCTCAGTCTGTAACACCAAGACGGTGATGGGGACTTCCTTTTAACCCGTGATGCGTCCACACCCTACCCATCTCATGGTTCTTTTGAAATGGTTTGATTCTAGCCATAGCATTGCGTTCGGAGTGGTTGGTTGAAGTTCTCAGTTTTAGTTGAGAACACCAATGAGACTGGGTTATTAGTGGTTAAAGCACTGGCCACACGAGTATGAATCCCCAGAACCCACATAGCTATCAGGTGGACATGGTGGCCACTTGTAATTCCGGTGGTCAGAAGGTGGTGGGATTGCCACAGTAAGACAGCCAATCAGACTAGCTGTGGGTTCAATTGAGAGGGAAAACTGGAAGACTTCTAATGTCAACCTCAGGTGTGTGTGTGTGTGTGTGTGTGTGTGTGTGTGTGTGTGTGTGTGTAAAGGGAGGAGCTCCATTTAGTGAACATCCTCATTGTGCTAGGAGCCTTCTCAGGCACTGTTGCCGGAGTGCAGACCCAGGCCTGTGTGTGGCTTCTGTGACCTTGGTCTTCAGTCATTTATAGAGATGTCATCTTGTCGATCATTAACCTTTAATATAACAGTATAACAGAAGCATTCCACGCGTGTGACCCAAGGCCTCTTGGTTAAATGTGACCAGCTGAGAGCAGAAATGCACCGGCTGTTGCTGCCCTCTCTCCAGCTTCCTGAAAGAAGCAAAGGGCTGGAGAGATGGTTCAGTGGCTGAAGCGTGTGCTGTGCAGGTTTGAGGACCTAAGTTCAGATCCCAGCAACCACACAAATAATGACCATAGTGGCATAGACTGTAACCCCAGTGTGAGTGGCGGGATCCCTGGGGTTTGCTGGCTAGTCTGCCTCCCCCAGTAGTGAGCTAAATTCAGTAAGATCTTGTCTCAGAATATTGTCTCAGAAGATGAGGTGAGAAGTAATAATGAAGATGCCCAAAGTTAGCCCCTGGCCTTTGCACACCACGTGCACAGGAAGGGCGGGTGGGGGGCGTGGCTGCTGTCTGTTAGGTCTTTGTTATGTGCCAAGTGCTCTGTCGTCCATGCTACATGGCTTCATCTAGCTCTCTCCTGGTCTGTCCCCATGCTCATCTAACCCTCGGTTCTAACATGAACCTTTACAAAAAATATTGTCTGCAGGGGGCTAATTCATAAAATATCCTCCACACCTTGGAGATCTGAGCACCAAATGCTTTGATCCCAGTAGGTGTGTTCTGTGATACTATCCAAATAAATGTGATATGATGTGCTTTCTCCCCAGATCGGCCGTGGATCTGGAACATTCCTTATGTCAAAGCACCTGATACACACGGGAACATGTGGGTGCCTTCCTGAGACAAAGTACTGTGAAGTTTGAGTGTAAGATGATGAATGTTCCTGTTTGTAACTGGTTGTTCACCTCCCTTAAAATCTTCTTATTTGCACCCATACAAAACCCTTTGCAAAAGTCAGTCTCGGTTATGTGTCTGATGGTCATTGTCAACATCCTCCCTAAGAAAGAGAAGTGTTATTTTCTTAATTCACTTTTATATGTTCTTGAAATCAAGCTATTAAACTTCATACTGTTTAAAAATGTATATGTGCCTGGAATGAAATTGCCAATCCCCAGCAAGCGTGCAAAATACCGGGCATGGTGGCGATGTACTCGTGACCCCAGTGTGGGTGATGGGATCCCTGAGTTCCACTGGCTAGACAGCCTGAAATGGTGAGCTCGAGGCTCAGTGATGGTGCCAGCTTTCCAAATCAGAGTTTCCACTGTCCATGTCCAGAGATGCTCTTTCTTCGCCTGCTCAGGGAAAGAGCAGGGGTCATTTGTTCTCTCCAACCTGACAATTTCCGACCTTCCTGGATCCCAGGAACCAACCTGCTGTGGAAAGAAGGTAAGGAAACCACACTGGCAGTAGAAGCCAGCATGGTGGTGGTACTGGCCCTAAGCCAAAATACCCAAGATCCCTGTGCATTGGTCCTCCGGCTGCAAGACTGGAGCCATGATAGCACTACCAAAGGGAGTCCGCACCAGCACCTGGAAGGCAGATGTGGTGCTTGGGGCCCCACAGGCACAGCGTGCCCAGGCTGAGAAAAGTGTGAGGCTGCTCTGCCATGCCTGCAGCTAATCCTTAGGGTGATCCTCAAGTTCCCGACTCGCTCTGTCTGCTCAGCATAGATCGGTCCCCTGGTCGCATTCCTCTAGACGAGTGGGGCCCTGAAGGCCCACCTAAGAGAGGTTCTATAGAGTGGCCCGGGAGAAACCACAGTGGTAACATCAGAGACCATCTGCATGCAAGAGGTTTGCTCTCCAAGTGTCTGCAAGCCTGTGCCCCTCTCGCGAGTATGGGCTCTGCAAAGAGCAGGTCTGAGCCAGGCCAGCCAGGTAGGATCAGCCCTGTGTGCTTTCTAGACACAGTTGCTAGCACACAGAGGAGTAATGCCCTAGGAATAAGTGAGAACACATGGGTTGCCAAAACTGATCGGCCTTTACCTATATGGGCCTTTTTTTTTCCTTCATGGAAGTAGCTAATTTACCCAAAGTGCTACAAAGATGCACCACAGACCATGCTGCTGGGGTTTCTGAGGAAACTGGGCTTCATTGTTCACAGGTTCTGGCTCAGCTTTCCCAGCTGAAGCAGCCCTTTCTGCCTGTGTGAAGCATAGTGACCCCTTCTGTCCTTTGTCCCACCTCCTCCCACTCTTTGGGGTCTCTCCGAAGCACCATACCGTTACTTTTTTCTACCTGCGAGGACCCGGCACGACGTGACACAGCCAACTTCCGCTTTCTGTAACTGCCAACACAGACTGACAAGAGCCGTCTCCCACCTGTGAACGAGCGAGAAACCACAGTTTGGGAAGCTGTGTTTTTCCACAGGATGAAAGCAGGTCGTGTTTCCTGAGGGTCCCTCGTCTCCTGTGATTCCTCACGTTAAGCCTTGTCAGCCCCTGTTCTACGGATGAGGAATCTAATCAACAGCAGGATGTCCCGTATGAAGCCGGGGACCTGAGACTCAGTTCTGCCGCTCGAAGCTCGGGCTGTCTGCACAGCACCATGCCGCACAGGGCAAGCTCTGGTTTCCTAGTCTGCAGTAGATGTTAGTTTTCCCTGGACAGAAATTTGAATGTTGAATGACGTTCAAGTGAGTATGGTTTATGCAAAAGGTGGGGTGTGATTAGAATAAGAATCTTGGGTCGCTACTGTCATGTCTTTTTTCTTCACAAAAGTTGGTTCTCTAGGCTAACAGTACTCTTACTATGAACCAATTTCTGAATGATCTAGGTATTGAGGTTTTATTTTCATGTGTCTGTGTAAGTCTGAGTCACATGTACAGGTGAGTGTGGAAGTCAGAAGAGGACATTGGAGCCCTAGGTGGAGTCACAGGCACCTGTGAGTGGCCTGACATGCTGCTGGGAACTGAACTCCAGTCCCCTACAAGAACAGTCATGCTTCTAATCCCTAAAGTCTCTCTAGATGGTTTTGAGTTTAGATTTGGGGAAGGCATTTGACTTTATAGCATTACCAAAGAATTACAGCTATAGTCCCTTCCTTGAGAATTCAAGGAAGAACTTTGAGAACACATGCCTTTGACTGAGGAGTACCTCCACATGAAGGTTTACGTAGGCACTCTTTATGTATATTTATAGGACGGCAGTTATGTTGTTTTATTGAATCGAATTGTAAAATTACACAAGTCTACATAAGAACTCACCGAAAGGAATAATATAGCCTAACTGTAGTACAAGGATGAATCTAAAGTTCTATTGATTATATGCTAAAAGCGTGTTATGCATAGGTCAGATCCAATTATAATAAAGTGTTTGGAAATTATAGTAGCTTGCTTGTTTCAAGTAATAATCTCAGATGAGATATTACAGGCTGCCTTTTTTTTCCACAGGAAGCTGTACTTAATTTCTTTTTATATTTCTGTCAACTAGTGAGTTATGACGTATACACATTGCTCATAGAAGATTCACACAGAAGCCATCTGCTCCTGGGAAATGCCTGTAGTGACCCAGCACGGAACAGGTGGTCATCACTGAGCACAGGTGTGCCCACTGGTCCCTGGGCATTGCCATCCACTGGGCTGTGACTTCTGGGAACTATTGCCTCTGTCTCATCCAATCTTTCTAATGACCCTATCAAAGAGGTTCTCTGATTCTCATTCTTAGGCAGAAAAACTGAGCAGATTATTCGGCCAAAATCACATAGATGGGATTTGAACCCAGACAGTGTATTTCCCGTGCCCTGTTCTGTAACCAGGCAGCAACTGTGGCAGGTGTTCCATGCGCCAGCCAGAGACGGGCTTTGTATACGTGAGATGTAACTATAGATACAAAACCGTGTGCTTTCATCCACTGTAATAACAAATAATGGTTGGCATGACAGAACCAGCTAGCAGCACATAAACCCAAACACTAAATGCCACATTAGTATGCAGGCCTGAGTCGCTGAATAATTTAAGCCAGCCCAGCTTCCTGCCGAGCAGGCTCCGCTCGGGTTAGAGTGCGGAGGCCTGAAAATGGTACTGTTGAGTTTGTTCTGTTATATTCTCCGACTGACGCCTGCTGTTCCTGCTGACTTTCTAGACCAAAGTACAGGGTAGGGAAAATTAGACCAGATGTCAGATGCTGGAGAGCAAGAGGCAGCCCAGGAAATTAGTACGGGGGTACTAGCCAATGCAGTGTCGTGCAAATGGGGGTGAGAGCTTTCTAAGTCTCAACACAATCCAAATCCTACATTTTACAGAGTTCGAAGCAGTCTGTCTCAAAACAGAACTGAAATAATGCATGAAAGCAGCCCTTCTTTTTAGACAGTGAGACGCTCCGCTGAAACCAGTCTGGCATAGCACAAGTTGCTACGGGCAGTGCCTACCGTTCACCTTGTAGCAAGGTTTTCAGAGAACTCTTTTGCTGTTTATTAAGTGGGGGGCATCTGGGCCAAACTGTGTTTCCAATACTTACAAGTGAAAAAAAAATGCGCAGGATAAAATGATAAAGGAGAAATGGTGGCATTTGTTGTGGGTCAGTTTGATCATAGGTGACTATATATGTATCTCGACACTGTGGCACAGGGGAGATTCTCTTCAGTGATCGAGGGGAACACGTAAGGTTCAAGGTCACCCACCTAGCTAGTGAACAAGAGCTGTGCCTCATCTCTGGGCCTGGATATGTCCTGGCCAAGACAGCACATGTCCCTTTCTGTGCCCAAGGACACGGATGATGTCATGGTATGTGCCTTGCATGGCTGTCTGTTCTTGGGTTTAGAAATTATCATGCCAAGTGAATGCTGATTTTGTTCAGATAATTGACTTTGCTATAATTCAGAAGGCTTTATAATCATCTGCCATTCTGTAACGTTTTTTCAATATTTTAATGAAAGGATGCATCCAGTCAGGATCCTTCCATAGTTACAGAAATGGGGTTAATTAGTCGCAAGCATTAAGGAAGATGTTGAGGGTGCTGGAACCAGGGGATCCACAATGCAGTGAAGACTGTGTCCAGGTCTCAGCTCTGCTCTCTAGACTCTGACTATCATTCTCACAAAAGCTCTCTCCACCTGGAGGCTGAAATTACCCCCAGAATCCCATCTTCCTTCAGCTAGCCACTCCAGAGAAAAGAATCTGCTTCCCAGACAGCTCTAGCCTGAGGCTTGGGTGTCCCAATGGACCAACTTGAGCCACAGAACATTCTGTAAATTGAAGGTACATGTAACCCAGACCCCAGGGTAGCCCAGGCAGGGAAGGAAAGAGCCTGAGAGATTGCCAGAGACAAGTGGAAAACACGATGTCAATTCCAAGCAAGAAGTATTAACACTGCTCTGGAGGGCCCTTTCTGTGTCTGCTCCTTGAAGAGTGTACACAGGCTTACAGCATGTATTCAAAAGTCCAAGTTTCTGAAAAAAAAAAACTGCATAAATAAATGAGCCCTGTATAATCTGGACGTTCTAGAACTAATTTTTCAAACTGAGGGTCACAACCCATGGTGAATCATGAAATCCCTGTTAGTTTAATCAAGTCAGTGGGTCACAGCCAGTACTTTTGGATAAGATGGAGTGGAAAAACAAAACAAAACAAAACAAAAAAAAAACCTTGTATATAGCACAGACTGGGTGCTTAGTCAGTTTGTTTTTTATTTATATACCTGAGTATTTTCAGGATTCCCTTGTATTCCTTTCTAAGTTTGCTGGGTTACCCACCCTGAATTGACAGTCACCCAGGTAAGACTTGAGAATTGACACCTGGAGGTGACAGCCTCAAGGCACTGGAGACTCTGAGTTGTCTACATCTGTCACCCCAAGCTGTATGAGCTTAGGCAAGTCCCCTAATGCCTGTATCCTGTTCTCATCTGTAAAGTAAGGCTAATACCTGCAGGATTATTAGGACGGATGGCCTGGGATCCTGAGCACTCCAAGAACTCCATCGAAGTTGTGAGGATTCTGTCAGTCAGCAGTAAGCAAGCCTGGACCAGGCAGCCTCTGGGGCCCTTAAGAACTTCACCAACCCGCACAGAAAAAGGAAACCCACACGCCCTGGAAACCAGCGCTCTTCCACAGCATGGCTTCCAGACTACTGACCTCTCTGCTTGCGTCTGTGAAAATGGGTAGATTTAAGAGTCCCAGCTGCTGCAGTGGACACAGGACCTTTGGATACCCTACGTGGGGGGCTTTGTTCATTGAAGTCTTGCCTCCAGGCTCAGCCTTAGAAGCTGCTGAGGTCATCGTGGGACAAGAGGCAGCAGGGAGTTGCATGGTTAGTGAAGAACAAAAAGGTAGAAGTGGGGACCTAAATAGGTAGAGAGAGACCGGCTGAAAGCAGATGGATTGGAAGCGATAGTATGCAAATGTCAGGCAGAAGAAGGCTGTCGTGAGTGCTTGGTATCACACAGCACGGCCTCCGCAAAGCAGATGGTTCAAGCAGCAGACATTTCACACAAACAAAACGCCGCTCCGTGAAGAGGCTCTAGTGAGCAAATGCTGTGTGTTTCCTTACAGCTTCAAAAGGCTTGAAACAACACCAGGATAGCCGGCAGTTTTAAATACCCCATTTCACCAGTCCACAGAATTAACTAGGACGACAACAAAATGAGCCAAAAAGCACTCGTAGATGCCTTGACCAGGCTGACATAGTCAGAACCCTGCACACCTCCGGCTGCAGAAGACTCCAACTTCCCAGAGCATTTGGTGTGTGTGTGCCATCTGACTAGACCATTAAAAAAGTCTGACTATATGTGAAAGAAGTTAGAAATAACTCTTTTTTTTTTTTTTTACAAAATGAAAATTAAGCAAAATATTTGTATATGGCTCACAAGCCAAAGAAGAAAAGGATTTTAGCAAAAGATTATGAAAGTGTAACACCCCCCCCCCTCAATGTTTATAGTGCAGGTAGCATTGAATTAACAGGAAAACCCACAGCTTTAAAATAGAAGAAATGTTCGTGAAAAAGAGTCCATCACAGAAGAGGGGTTAGGAAGATGTGAAGAGCCAGAGGGAAAAAGATGTCTGCAGAAAAATGGCCTTTGCCAAACATGGTGGCTCCATGGCACTCATGAACGCACAGCACCCGGGACCACATGCACAAGACCAAGCCAGCCAAAATCCCAGCCTGGATAGAAGAGGGCTTCACAAAGTTCTACCCCTGTCCGAGGAGCTACTGACAGTGGGGGCTGCTAAGGGGAGGAAAGTCCGTTTTCTTAGAGATGGAGTCCCTGAGGGCTACTTAATCTAGTACACGGTCCCATACCATGCACATACAGGCACCACTGAATGGTCCTCTCTGTCTCTTTGTCTCTCTGTCTCTGTCTGCGTGCGTGCGTGCGTGCGTGCGTGTGTGTGTAAAAGCACATGAAGTTGAGAGGGAAAGTGGTGGAGGGATAGGGGAGAAATTGGAGGGGAGGAAGGGAATGGAAGTGGATTTGACCTGAACACATTATATGCACCTATGAATATTAAAATACTCTTTAAAAGGAAGGGCCTAAAATCAGTGATCTTGCACACACATACATAGCTGGGGGGCGGGGAGGCAAACCAAGGAGAAGCAGAAAAATAAAAATGCAGTGCAATCCCAAGTAGAATTCATCTCAAAAATGCCAAGTTTTTAAATGTTTGTCCCTTTTTTAAGGTTTATCCTTAACTAAAAATAAATTGATGAATACAACATTAACAGAATAAAGAAAAAATATAAGTAGTCACAGAAAGCACTGATAAAATTCAATCATCTCTGCTTTATTTAAAACAACAACATCAAAAACTAGAAATAAAGGGAAAAGGAAGTGTTTTCACCCTCAAAAAGAGCAACTATGGCCAGGCAGTGGTGGCATACACCTTTAATCCAGTACTCAGGAGGCAGAGGCAGGAGGATCTCTGAGTTCGAAACCAGCCTGGTTTTCCAAGACAGCCAGGACTACACAGAGAAACCCTGTCTTGGGGAAGGGGGTGATGGAGGGGATCTATGGCAACCCCATAGCTCACAGTATCTGCAGTAACAAACTGAAGGATTCCCTCTTAAATCTTAGCAAGAAAAGTAACCTGCTTCCAGCTCTTCTGTGTCTTATTATTTCTTAGATATTACAATAAGACAAGATTTTTTTTTTAAGTGAAGAAAGCAAACCTCTGCTTCAGATGACAGTTATTTACCTAGAAGCTCCTAAGGGACCGTTGGAACTAATGAATGAACGCAGCAAGTTTCTAGGATCCAACAGCAAACAAGAAAAGATAAAACATTTGGATTTCTGTGTTCGTTACAATCAGAACAAAAGTAATTCTTTAGGATATATTCATAAAAAGATATGCAAGATCTCTGTACTATAGCAACTAGGGGTGTGTGTGTGTGTGTGTGTGTGTGTGTGTGTGTGTGTGTGTGTGTGCAGAGATAGACTTCACTCATGAATGGTCAAAGTACTGCTTCTTCCCAAAACAAGATCACACAGTCCTAATCAAGACAACCTAGACTTTTCTGTGTCTATGTTTAAAATGTCTCTTTAAAACCACAGTTCTTGGATTTTTAAAATGGAAACAACTTATTACGTACTAAGAAATATTGAAAAAGAGCTAAGTTGGAAACCTTGCATTTCTTGACTTCAAGACCTTTAAATCAATTAAATGATTTTTATTGGTGTAACGGCTAGATAAATAGATAATGGACAAAAGAAAAGACTCCTGAAGTAAATGCATCCCTGCTTTTCTTCTCAATAAGCGGCACTAGAAAAAGGTGGATAGCCTTTGGAACAAAACGAACCTTAAGTCTGATTTGCACAGTAAAGAAATAAACTAGATCTACACCACACAGACCGACTATGCAAACTAGGAGAGAGACAAAACACACAACCTTGAAAGCAGCAAAGCAGCAATAATTTCTGAATGGGCAAAGGGTATCAAACATTACAGACTGGAGAACTGGACTTTACCAAAACTAAAAACCTTTGTCAGAAAACATCTTTAAAACCAAAGGGTATGCCAGAGATGAAAAAATAATATTGCAAAATACACATCTAAGAAAGGGCTGGTATTCTAGATATATCAAACACTACACCTCAATAATAGGGATCAATTTTTGTGTGTGTGCATGTGTGTGTGTTGTGTGTGAATGCACATGTGTGCATGTGGAAACCACAGGTCAACGTTGGGTATCTGAGTTGCTCTCTGTCATGTTTTTTTGTGACAGGGGCTCTCACTGAACCTGGAGCTCACTGATTTGGCTGGGGAGACTGAGTGGCTAGTCACCTCCACCTGTCCCCAACCTGCCCAGGAGTGCTGGGATTTCAGATATATGCCACGGTGCTCACCTCTTTATGTGTGTGTTGATCTGAACTCCAATCATCATGCCTGTGTGATGAACACTTTACTGACTGAAGCATCTTCCAGCCCAAGACCAATTTTTTAAGTGGGCAAATTATTCCTACCATTTACAAAGGGATACAAATGTCCAATATACTAGATATCCAGAAAATACAAAACCCCAATGAGAGAAGCTTATGTGCCGGTTATACTGTGGGCTTAAAACTAAAATGGCCAGTACTGCCAAGTGTCTATAAGGATATGGACACTGCATTTTCAGTTAGTAGAACTACTTTGAAATGTCAGGCAGATTCTAACAGAACTAAATGCATCCTTACCTATGACTCAGCACTTCTCTGCTAGGTGTTTGCCCAAAAGATAAGAAACATATCCACAAACCATTGACAGGAATGTCGCTAACAGTTTTATTAATTTAAATTGAATTCGTGTTTCCTAACAGTTTTATTGGTGATAATGGAATTTTCTCACATTCCTTGTTTCTGTCACAAAGCATGAATAAAATTATGGCATATCCAAACAATGAAGAATCATTAAAATGATGAGTAGGACATATAACATGGATATGCTTCAGAAACACACTTTACACAAGACACATGATTATGGTTCTCATGAGTCCAGAGACCTGAATAGGCAAAACCGACGTTCTATAAAGGAAAAGTAATCCATGACAGCAAAAAATAATCAGACCCATGGTTACCTCTGCAGGAATGTGGGTGAGGAGATTGCTGGAAAGATATTTGGTGGGAGCTTAGATGATGAGGGAGGTAGACCATTGTTTGACCCCCAAAGATGTACATATTTGTCAGAACTCATCTCATGTACATTTACATGTCATTGTATGCAAATTTTACCACAAAAGCAAAAATCTGAATACGGAACTCTTAATAATGACCAGCACTGGGTGGAGATGGGGTGAAAGTGTGTGGACGTCTACAACCTTTCAGAACACATCCTAACTGAATGGGTTGATGAACAGAAAGGAACAGATAGATATTATCAAGTCTAGTAAACTGTCACTTGTAAATCTAGGTGTTGGTGTGTGGTATCATTGTGAAATTCATTCGCAATTTTGATGTACTTGAAATGTTTCTTAAACTAGCAAAGATAATTGGGATACTCACCCTGGGTGCATACTCAGTCGCCTCTAAAGTTCTTCCTCTCCAGGAGACATAATGCAAGATGAATCGCCAGAGTTACTTTCATCAAAATAATTTGCATCTACTCAACAGAACTGCAAGTCTTTCTAGTTCTGTTTCTGGCGAGTATCGTGGGTGGGTCTCCTGGGACCACTCTCTCCATAGGCGGAGAAATTCTATTTAGATCGCGGGTGGCTAAGAAT